>NW_020202662.1:17249-33380 GCF_001531365.2 Cynara cardunculus var. scolymus
AGTAGCCAGTGCAATGATCTTAGCATGAGCTCATACAGTTCTTACTCCTCTTATAGAGGAGGTGGAGGTTCCTCTTATGGACGAGGAAGAAGTGGTCGACACTCCTCTAATAGGGGAAGAGGACCTAATATTATTGCCCAAATTGGCAAACAAAAGCTTATAGCTTCAGATTTGTCCCAAGAAAAGAATATTCAAAGTTTCATGGATGATATCCCTGAAAACCATCCTCTTGCAGAGGCATACCTTAATTATATTAAGGAAAAGAAAGAGAAAGACTCTTTGGCTACAWCCAGCTCCTATGCTAACATTAGCAAGGATGACTCTTCGAATTCGCAATTTTATGAATCGAAGTTCAAGGAAGTTATASTTCTTATAGAAGAAAAGGATTTGCAATGGAAGGATAATCCTGATTTTCTTCTTACACGATATCTTAATAAGACATCTTTCCCCCATGGGGCTTTAAAACAAAGACAATATTATGAAGGTCTTTTACTTTCTACTAAATCAGTAGAAATTACTCATCACACTTCTAATAATCATGATGAAGCGAATGGCAATTACAGCTTTTCAAAGCTTATTATCAAAAAGATTATATCTTTAGAAGAATGGGGATTTTCTCCAATGGCTGAAAAAGAATGGTTTTCTCCCCTCCATAAATTTAATTTTAAATTTAATTACTGGGATTATATCCACAGTTTCTCTAATGTCTTGCAGATTTGTGAGAACTGTTTTCACACTCCTATTCCAAATTGGTGTTTCATTTGTTGGAGAAATTTTGGAACTTCCTCTGAAATCTTCCCAAATCATTTGAAACCCCATTTAAAAAATTGGATGTTATATTCTCCTACAGTTAATAACTGTAAAAAGCTTTATGTTATTRAAGATAGCAATATTTGCTTATTCTTTATCGAATTCGRAATCCCATGGATTTGGAAATGGAAACMAGTGTTCGGTTATACCGAAATGATGATTCCTTGTATTAAGCGACAGGGTGTCTCCAAATATTGGGATAAGCTTGATCGCATCTGTCCAGGTTCTACTCTTACAGAAGGAACCGAACTCTACAAGTCTATTGAAAGACAGATTCAGCTTTATAAGCAAGAATTCGAGCTTCAACATAAAGCTAAGGAGGATTCTGAGATCCCCAGTCCTTTCCAGCAACTTTCTCAGAAATATGCTGGCACTATGTCCAAAGACGAAATCGTTGATCTTTATATCGAAAAAATGAAGAAAGACTTGTATGCCAATATTGGTCCTTGTCAGCCAAGTTCTGATGCCTCYATGGACTCAGATCTCCAACAAGATGCTCAAAGTAGAGAAGGATCTGAAGATATCACCATATCTCTGGAAGATGCTCTAGAGACCCTCAAAGATTCAATCAAACATGGAGGCAAGTAAAGAATCTAAATGATTTYTTTTYCCSRMMAARKTWWWWTTTTKKYMAAARWWRSYTTTWWWAARSCYTTYYTTYSGSYWSYTTTATAAAGCCTTACTGWTGCCTTTTTGACTTTCATGAAAGTCTTTTTAGCTGGTTGCCAGCTGGTTTTTCTTTTGCTTTTTACTCGGCTATTTAAGAGGAGGCATGTCTYTCTTATAGATCAGAGTTTTCGGGAGGGAAGCGGAGAGTTTTCCATATTTTCCTCTGTATTGCAAAGGTGTGTTTAARRAATAAAACGAACAAGCTACCGACARTGGTTAAGCTCGRTTGTAAGTCTATTTCTTTTATTTTTCTTATACTTCYTGTATTTTTGCCGCCTTAATGGCTGGCTAAATTAGGACTTTGAGTCTAAACATGTTTTGATTTCATATATTAGTACATTTACATGGAACGATTTATATGTTTCAATATGTAATAAAGATCTTTAACAACAGTAAAGCTTATCTCTAAGATCTCTGAGACTGGTTTTCACCCGCTGAGGCCAAKAGAGCCGTTTAGGGTATTTAAAACCTTGGTTTGAGATTTGAGGTCCAACTTTTCTGTTTTGATCATTTTTGTTAGATCTGGGACATAGATGGTATCAGAGCCATGTTTTTGTATTTTTATATCCTTTCAAAACTTTGTTTTGACTCAGTCCTTTCCAGTTTTAGATTCAAATGAATCTTTTTAGATCTGGAGGTGATGATACTGTTCATAACAGTATGATTGAGGAATATGATATTCCTCAGAGCCTTGAGCTCTTGAATAATTGGACTATTCCTAGAGTAGAGCCCAAAACTATTTATAAAATTGGCACCTTTGAAAAACTTGGTTTAAAACATATTGTTAAAACCACTGAATCTTCAATTCCTCTTCATAAAGATGAAATGATGATTCGTCTTTTAAATAAAAAAGATATTTTACCTTATTTAAAAACACATAAGTTTTTACACATTGGCCTTGTGCAAATTGCCTTTAAACCTCTTACTTTGGAAGGGTTACCAGAAAGCTTTCTTGCAGCTCTTAGAGATGGAAGAAATCTTGACTGGCAACAATCCTTAATTGGAATGATCCAGTCCAGTCTGGCCCATGGACCAGTTTATTTTGATGTTTATCCAAATTTAAGTTTATCTTTAACCGATGTTAATATTCTTGATTCTTTGACATTAAATGTCAAAACTCATGGTTATAATTATGCTGCAGGTACAGAAGTTTTCTGTATTTGTTATAGGATTTATTTTAAACCTTTATATACTCTTAATCCTAGATGCAAAAGAGTTGATAAGGATATTAATGAGACCATTCTTATAGAAACCAATTTCAATAGATCTAAGATTCAAACTCGTAGATCTATCAAATGGGATGAAATAGTTTTCCCAGAAGGTTGGTCTCTAACTAGGAATATTCCTAGACAGCCAATTGTTCAGAGTGATTTTAGTAATATCACTCAGACAGATGACGGAACTGTTTATATACAGTTTGAAGATCCTAGAAATATCTATTCAGAGACAAGACCTCTTTTAAGGTCTCRCTCCCTGTCTCATAGTAATCATAGTCATATTTCTCCTTTTGGATATAAGGTTAGTCAACCTTCTAGAGCTTCAACTTCTTATTTACGAGAGACTGCTGACACGCAATCGTTTGAACAAGAAGAAGCTTCTTCTTCTCATCAAAACCCTATTGATGAGCTTAGGGTTCATAGAAATGGTATTGTCCATAACAATCCAATTAACCATATTGGTAGCACCAGTTCCCAGAAACCTAATAAGGTTATAGAGACCATGTCCGATTTCAGCCTATAGTTTGTCATGTTTAACACTACAGGACGAAGTTGGGTAACTAAAGAGGGAAAAATAGATTTCACTCATGGTTCTCCTGCCAGACAGCTTGTCTGCAAAGATTATTATGGCAATCCGAAATGGGCTCCTTTTCGAACTTGGTATATTGAGAATTTTACTAAAGAAGAAATTACAAATTTCTCTGCAGAATTTTATGCATTCTGTACAAAGGAAAATGAGACCTTCTCTTTCATTCCTTGGTTTTTTCATACCCATGTAAAACATTTTATAAATGTTCTTCAAAGAGATTATCAACTCCTTAATGGAGATACTCAATCTACTATTTATCCTCCTCAAGCTCCCTTTTTTATGAAGAAAAACAATTCTCTTTTCAAATTTTCTGCTTTTTCCAATCTGATAAAAGATAATACTCTTTCAGTTACTTCGTTGCATATTAACGAATTACTTGAAAAGCAGAATTACACTAATCTTTTACTCAAGATTGTTGGAGAACAGCTTTTTTCCATTGAGGATAATATTTCTTTGATTCTCCAAAGAATTTCTAACATTGAAGAAAACCAGAAGAAGGTTGATATTCCTCCTACGTCTTCTGAGAAAGTTATCTTAACTGCCAATACTATTCAGCCACCTCTTGAGATAAAAGATTTTAAACTTAAATCTCCGGCTGAAGATTTTATGCAACAGCTTGATTTAAAGCTATCTCATTTGCATATTTCTAAACCCTCAATTTCCATGCTCAACAAGGATTCCCATTCTGAAGCCTCTGATAATAATCAGGATCATGGCCAGATTCATAAAATGAAATGGGCTAAAACTCCTAACCTCAATAAATATTACTATACTCGTCCTACTCCTATGGATGTTCTTCATGAAGAACAAGAGTACATTATTAACAATAATTATAATGGTAAGTGTATTTATGAGTGGAGTCTTGATGGTTTTACTGACAAGCATATTTATAATATGGCTCATCGCATGCTCATGTATAGCACTTTTTGTAAAAACACAGGTAATAGTGATAAAAATATTGCCAAAATGATTATAGCTGGTTTTACTGGCCAACTAAAAGGTTGGTGGGATAATTATATTCCCCTTGAGCAAAAAGACCAGATTCTTAATTCTGTCAAGACTGAAAATGGTGAGGAAACAACAAATGTTGTTTATCCTCTAATTTTTACTCTTATAGAGCATTTTACTGGTAGGTTCTCTGATAATTGCGAGAATANGAAACATATAAACCGTTCCATGTAAATGTACTAATATATGAAATCAAAACATGTTTAGACTCAAAGTCCTAATTTAGCCAGCCATTAAGGCGGCACAAATACAGGAAGTATAAGAAAAATAAAAGAAATAGACTTACAACCGAGCTTAACCACTGTCGGTAGCTTGTTCGTTTTATTCCTTAAACACACCTTTGYAATACAGAGGAAAATATGGAAAACTCTCCGCTTCCCTCCCGAAAACTCTGATCTATAAGAGAGACATGCCTCCTCTTAAATAGCCGAGTAAAAAGCAAAAGAAAAACCAGCTGGCAACCARCTAAAAAGACTTTCATGAAAGTCAAAAAGGCAACAGTAAGGCTTTATAAAAGCAGCCGAAAGAAAGGCTTTATAAAAGCTACTTTTGACAAAAATATAACTTTGTCGGGAAAAGAAATCATTTAGATTCTTTACTTGCCTCCATGTTTGATTGAATCTTTGAGGGTCTCTAGAGCATCTTCCAGAGATATGGTGATATCTTCAGATCCTTCTCTACTTTGAGCATCTTGTTGGAGATCTGAGTCCATAGAGGCATCAGAACTTGGCTGACAAGGACCAATATTGGCATACAAGTCTTTCTTCATTTTTTCGATATAAAGATCAACGATTTYGTCTTTGGACATAGTGCCAGCATATTTCTGAGAAAGTTGCTGGAAAGGACTGGGGATCTCAGAATCCTCCTTAGCTTTCTGTTGAAGCTCGAATTCTTGCTTATAAAGCTGAATCTGTCTTTCAATAGACTTGTAGAGTTCGGTTCCTTCTGTAAGAGTAGAACCTGGACAGATGCGATCAAGCTTATCCCAATATTTGGAGACACCCTGTCGCTTAATACAAGGAATCATCATTTCGGTATAACCGAACACTGGTTTCCATTTCCAAATCCATGGGATTYCGAATTCGATAAAGAATAAGCAAATATTGCTATCTTCAATAACATAAAGCTTTTTACAGTTATTAACTGTAGRAGAATATAACATCCAATTTTTTAAATGGGGTTTCAAATGATTTGGGAAGATTTCAGAGGAAGTTCCAAAATTTCTCCACCAAATGAAAAACCAATTTGGAATAGGAGTGTGAAAACAGTTCTCACAAATCTTCAAAAACCAAGAATGTCTTTTGTTCTCATTGTCATAAAGCAAGACATTAGAGAAACTGTGGATATAATCCCAGTAATTAAAYTTAAAATTAAATTTATGGAGGGGAGRAAACCATTCTTTTTCAGCCATTGGAGAAAATCCCCATTCTTCTAAAGATATAATCTTTTTGATAATAAGCTTTGAAAAGCTGTAATTGCCATTGGCTTCATCACGATTATTAGAAGTGTGATGAGTAATTTCTACTGATTTAGTAGAAAGTAAAAGACCTTCATAATATTGTCTTTRTTTTAAAGCCCCATGGGGGAAAGATGTCTTATTAAGATATCGTGTAAGAAGAAAATCAGGATTATCCTTCCATTGCAAATCCTTTTCTTCTATAAGAASTATAACTTCCTTGAACTTCGATTCATAAAATTGCGAATTCGAAGAGTCATCCTTGCTAATGTTAGCATAGGAGCTGGATGTAGCCAAAGAGTCTTTCTCTTTCTTTTCCTTAATATAATTAAGGTATGCCTCTGCAAGAGGATGGTTTTCAGGGATATCATCCATGAAACTTTGAATATTCTTTTCTTGGGACAAATCTGAAGCTATAAGCTTTTGTTTGCCAATTTGGGCAATAATATTAGGTCCTCTTCCCCTATTAGAGGAGTGTCGACCACTTCTTCCTCGTCCATAAGAGGAACCTCCACCTCCTCTATAAGAGGAGTAAGAACTGTATGAGCTCATGCTAAGATCATTGCATGATATTATTATTATTATTATTATTATTATTATTATTATTATTATTATTAATATTATTAATATTATTAATATTATTAATATTAATATTAATATTAATAATATTATTAATATTAATATTAATATATTCTTGCATACATGAAGAACATGCATGCCTTTTCTTTTTGCTTTCTTCGTTATTTCTTCCTCACTGCATACCTTCCTTAAACCATGAAATCTTCATCACCATTTTTACTCTTAATGTAATCTCAACTCCAAAGTTTTATAACCTGCTTCAATCATTTTCTCCTTCTTTACCAAGTTACTCGGTTTAAAAAAAAACCGATAGTGGTTCATCACCTATATACGGACATGTTCGGACAAAAGGTTCTCAATCAGTAAACCTGGTTTTTATTGTTAATTCAGTTGCCCTACTCCAATAACGGCAGCCCCGAACCAACTTCCTTCGGGAACTTTGCCTGAAATCGGAGGGCGTTTTAGGTGGGTTTCCTCTACGCAAACTTCACCGCCATATAATTCTCGTTGGAACCCACCACTATCGAGAGTTACGGTTGGAGTACCAACTAATGGCGGTTCTGTAACACCGACTACGGAAACTCACCAAAACGGAATCCCCGAACCAACTCTTATTTGAAACTTCCATGAATAGAATTACAAGTAATTAGGCATAGAAGGCTTACCGTTTCTATACCGAACGCACTAAATCTTTGTTTCCTGTTTCCTTCGTTTTTATCTAGGTACTGCCAGCTTTGCTCATCCACCTTTTTTTTATAGAATAGCCTCCACATTTATCTACATCTTGCCTTGCAACCATTCAACTGATGAAGAAATCCATGCGCCATACATTTACTTTGACTGTTATTGTAACCTTTTGTTTGCCAAGTGCAAGATTAAGGAAATAAGCATTTCATATCCTTTTCTTTCTTGCCTTGACACAAAGGGTCCTTCCTATGTAATTAATTTTTTTTTTTGAGTTGTTACACCCAAAGCTTGTGGACGTCATTGGAGAAGCTGTATCGTTGTTGGAGGGGAACATCGTATGGCTTTTGGATCTCGAAATTGGATTGATTTAATGGTTGTGATACAAACCCTATTGTCGTGTCAATGGCTTCACAACTCATAGCCAACAGAAAAACAAGTGAAATATACAACTCAAAACTTGTGCGATGACTATTCATCTTTCAAGATCCTTGGATCAGTATGGCTATGTTCAACTACATATACATTCATATGTATGTATGTATAGAGAGAGGGGGGTGATGAAAACTGTAAATATATCGTAAGCATGTGAAAGTTAAAACCAATCCGAATAGTTAGAATTTGTTTTGATTTTAAGTTATATTTCTTATTGTTTTAGATATTTTGTTTTTGTATATATGCATGTGTATGTATGTGTATTTGTACATTTTTTTCACATGCAGCATAGTGTTGAATGTTTCATAAAATCGGTTTATATATAAAGGATTGATATTTTATAAACTAATTAATTGAGATATTTATAAAATGATGAGAGTTTATTTATAATGATTTGGATATTTATGAAAGAATATCAAAACTTATTTATTATGATCAACATTTTATCTTATAAAACAATCGAGATATTCATTGAATCATATATTAGTTAGACTTGATGAACCGCTGAGATGGTTTTACATAGTTTGTATTAATGTTTGAGTTTGTAAATGAAACTACATCCCCCATTTGTGCAAACCCTACAAACCAATCTCATCCATCCATTTTCTTGATCAATGGTCATGATTAAAATGTGTTATATTAGGAAAGTAAAAAAAATAAAATAAAAGGTTTAATATTTAATCAATAAATGACAAAATTGACAAACCATTGTTTGTCTCATTTTTGGAAATTGATTTCATCAATAAAAACATTTTGGAAACTGTATCTCATTTTTCCGTTAGTGAAATTTATTTTATTGTTCGTCTATATAATGAAATTTGAGCCAGATATGGTTCAGTCAATGAAACATTTTTCCAAAATCTAAATAACATGTTTTCATTAATGAAATTCGTTTTATCACTGAAATTGGTTTCATGGACATCGCAATTTCAAAAACTGAATGACATTGTTTCAGCAGTGAAAATTGTTGAAATGTTTCCTAATCAAAATGGAATCGGTTTCATGGTTTCTAACCAAGATGAACTCGGTTTTACATATAAAATTAAATATTGTTCAGTCAATGAAACACTTCAAAAATCGAATAATAATATTTCATTCATTTTTAAATTTGTTTCATGTTTCATAACCAAAATGGAATCGGTTTCATGGTTTATAACCAAGATGAAATTGGTTTTATTAATGAAACCAAATATGGTTCAATCAATAAAATAATTTCAAGACCTGAATACTATTCTTTCATTAATGAAAGTAGTTTCATGGTTCATAACCAAAATGAAATTAGTTTCATTTTTGAAACATTTTGAAATCTGTATAACGTGGTTTCATTAATGACATTATTTTACAAATGAAAACAAAACAATATATGAAACTGTTTCACTGTTTNTCTTCCCTTTTTATATCAGCTTTATCCTTTAACTCGAATCGACGAGCAAGGTCTTACAGGCACATTTAACAATAAAGCTCTTACATTCAAATTTATTGATCAACCTGTTAAACGTTTTCTTGACATACTTCAAGATCGAATTGATCGAAAAACTTATCATCTTTATTCCCTTAAAGAAGAAATATCTTCTTTAACCATTGCTGAAAAACTTTCTAACCCTCGTCTTAAATCCAAGATTGATTTCATTCATAATGATTTCTCTCTTAGCATTTGTAATGATCATCCTAATGCTTTTTGGGACAGAAAGAAGCATATTGTTTCTTTACCTTATGAGGATGATTTCTCTGAGCTTGATATTCCTACTAAAGCCAGACCTTGTCAGATGAATTCTGACTATCTTGTGCTTTGCAAGACCGAGATTTCTAGTCTTCTCAACAAAGGTCTTATAAGGCCTTCGCAATCACCCTGGTCCTGTACTGCTTTTTATGTCAATAAACATTCTGAGCAAGAGAGAGGTATTCATAGATTAGTCATTAATTATAAACCTCTCAATAAAGTTTTAAAATGGATTAGACATCCTATTCCAAACAAGAAGGATCTTCTTGATCGTCTTTTCCAGGCCCTCATTTTTTCAAAATTTGATTTGAAATCTGGTTATTGGCAAATCCAGATTGATGCAAATGATATTTACAAAACTGCTTTCAATGTTCCTATGGGACATTATGAATGGAAGGTCATGCCTTTTGGTTTGAAAAATGCTCCTTCAGAATTCCAACAAATCATGAATGACATTTTCTACCCTTATAGCAACTTTATTATTGTTTATATCGATGACATTCTTGTCTTCTCCAAAGATATTGAAAGTCATTTTAAACACCTCAACATTTTTAAGACCTTAGTTNAATTTACAACTTACATAAAAATTGTTACTATATTTAATTTTTCATATTAAAAAAAAATTAAAACATTACCAAGATTAATCATTACAAAGTAAAATGACATTCATACCCTTATTCATTAAAAATAAAGAACAAAACATGAAATTTTCCTATTAATTGAAATTGGTTTTTATCCAGAGCCTCTAGGTCAAAAAAATGTTAAATATTTAAAAATTTTGAGTTTCAATTACAACCAGAGACCCTTTGGTAAAACATGAAGATCAACCAGAGCCTCTTTGGTTTCCTTATGATGGATTTAAATATTTTTCCAAGGTTCAAATAAAAAACCAGAAGTAAAACCATCCAAAAGCCAAACCAACCATAGGGGCTCTGGCTTACAAGACTAAGTCTAAGTCTTAAAGACTTATTTCTAAAGTCTAGATAAGTTTATTACAAGACTTGTACTTTTGAAATTTCTCTGAAATAAAACTCTTCAGACTTCAAAGCTCTGTATAGGCAAGCCAGAAGATTTGCATGCACTATGCAGAGGCTTTGGATAGTGCTCCATCTGGGAAAAAAACTACAGAGTTCGAGTGATCTAACTCTGAAGAATGATTCTTTAGACTTGTACTCTGAAAATAACTTTGAAATAAAACTCTAAAGAATGACTCTTCAGACTTATACTCTTGAAATAACTCTGAAGTATAAAATCAATCCCATTAAATCAGAGTTCAGGCTTTTAAGTCTGAAAAAAAGACTTCAGAGTTGAGATTTCAGAGTTCGGGTGAGCTGAGTCTGAAAAAGAAGACTTACAAATTCAAGTGAGATAACTTTGAAGAATCACTCTTCAGACTTGTGCTCTTCAGAATTGTAGAACACTTCAGAGTTCAGACTTCTAAGTCTGAAAAAGAAGACATCAATTTTTTTTCTAAGTCTAAAAGAAGACTCCAGAGTTCGGGTGAGCTAACTCTAAAGAATGACTTCAGACTTGTTCTCTTAAAATAACTCTGAAGTAAAACTTTTAGTAAATTGAATTTAGAATAAAACTGAATTTATAAAAGAAACTATATCAGTAAATTGAATTTAAACTTAGAAATAAATACCATTTTTTCGGGAATCAATTACCACACAAATTAATTAACCCAAGAATAAAATTGATTGCATCCTAAATTAGTGAGATTGATTGAATAAGAGGACACATGTCAATCAAATGAGTATAATGTAAATTGTGTCTAGATATGTTCAAATGAGTCTAATTGAACCACTAATGTAAATTGTGTCTAGATACGTGTTTAGGCGAGAAAATTAAGAAAACCGACTCACCAGAAGATGACACGTGTCACCCAAGTTACTTATTTATTATAAGTATATATATATATAGGTGAATGATCGTGTAAGAGGGAGTGTTAAAGTGACAAACATAAAAAGGGATTTAGACGTTTGATCACCTTTAATCTCAAGCCTACCCATTAATCACGTTTAATACAAGGGATTTATCTAGTGCATCTCATCCTAATGTGCATCCTAAAGGGAAGATAGCTTCTAACACTTCTTACCTTAACTCTTTTTCTCAACGGAACCCAACCATATATATATAAGTGGAGGTTCAAACGAGAACCCCTGTGATTTACGAGAACGCAAGAACAACCTAATAACCTCAAACTTTTTTAATTAATAAATTAACTTATATTAAATATAAATAAATTAATAAGGGCAGTAATGTAATTAAGTAATTTTTATAATTTTTATTTTATTTTTAATTAGTCATAATTATCCCTTTTTTTCATGCACGTTCGTTTCCACTCTCTTCTCTCCCCTTGTGATAATTGTGTGATTGTGTAACCATAACATATCGAAACCATGATAAATCAAGTGTAACCATAATCTATCGTAACCATAAGTAATCGTTGTGATAAATGTGTGATTGTCTAACCCTAATCGATCGAAACCATGACCAAATTGAGTGCGCAAGTGATGTTATAATTGTTATATCACATGATTATCACACCCATGTCACACCAAATCGTTTACTGGATTTCGCCCGTAATTGTTGTGATAAATATGTGATTGTCTAATCCTAACCTATCGAAACCATGAGTAATTTGATAAATGTGTGATTGTCTAATCCTAACCTATCGAAACCATGAGTAATCGTTGTGATAAATGTGTGATTGTCTAAGCCTAACCGATCGAAACCATGATCAAATCGAGTGCGCTGTTATGATAGTGATATCTCATGATTATCACACCCATATCATATCAAATCGGTAGTCGATTTTCTAGGTTAACCCTAGCTGAGCGGAATCCTTGTGATAATTGTGTGATAATCACATGATTATCATATCCATATCACACCCAAATCACACCAAATCATGTTGATATAGGCGATAATGTGATAATTGTGTGATACTCACATGATTATCACACCCAAATCGTGTTGATATAAGCGATAATGTGATAATTGTGTGATAATCACATGATTATCACACCCAAATCGTGTTGATATAAGCGATAATGTGATAATTGTGTGATAATCACATGATTATCACACCCAAATCACACCAAATGGTATTGATATACGCGATAATGTGATAAGTGATAATCACATGATTATCACACCCATATCACATCCAAATCATACCAAATCGTGTTGATATAAGCGATAATGTGATAATTGTGTGATAAGCACATGATTATCACACCTATATCACATGATAATTACATGATTAACCGTTTATTAGATAATGATAATCATGATCGTGTAATCGTGTTAAAAGATTTTATGATATCATTTTCATTATTACCCTTTTAATTTTAATATTTTTTGAATCTTTTTAAATTTCAATTTTAATTTTAAAAATCTTTTAATTTTATTATTTTATCACAATATGAGGTTATTGGGTTGTTCTCGCGTTCTCGTAAATCATAAGGGTTCTCGTTTGAACCCTTCCCTATATATATATATATATATATTTCTAAATACAAACCAATGAGTTCTTATAAACCATACAAACCAATCGATCATAACCTTCCATCTAACCTAATGAACATCTGGTTCCATAAATATTTCGATTTTTACTAATCTAGAACAATGAATGAACTCCATCATCTTATATAAATGTCTCAATTGTTTTCTAATATAAATGATTATTATGGTTTTTGTGGTTCGCAAGAATTCAATTATTTATATTTTAACCTCCCCCTCTCTCTATATATAGATGAAGGATCGTGTGAGAAAAAAAGTTAATATGAGAAGCGTAAGAAGAGATCTCCACCCTTGATCACTTTTAATATCATGTCCACCTATGAATTGCACTTTAAAAAAAAGTTGATTGTGTGCATCTCATTAGTGTTGACCTTCAATTAGGATTGATCCAATGGTGGAGATATCTTCTTACCCTTCTCAGCATGACTCTCATTCTCACCAGAACCCAACCCTATATATATTGGTTCATCTCGGTGCATCTTATTAGTGTCGATATTCAATTAGGATTGATCCAAAGGTGGAGATTCCTTCTTACCACAACCTCCCTTCTCACCGGAATCCAACATGTATTGTAAATCATACAGTGACAACGATACTTCAAGAAGACAAAACTCACACCAAAGAACCTTCAGTGAAATTCGAAGAAAGAAACTGAAGATTAAAGACTGGCGCGTTCGTGATCTGAAGCAACATTCAGTTATTACAACCTGGTCAATATATGTGTGAAGGCTGCCCAAGCCTCAGCGAATGCTGAAGAGACCTTCAGTGTCATTTCATCATTCAACGATCAAATGAAACTTGTTGTGCAAGATTGTTTTTTTCTTGTCCTTCCACACACAAAGGACAAACCCATACCCTTTCTAGAGTATAGTATATTACGGAGCTGACTAGTCGACCCTAGTGTCCACCAACTCCATGAAAGGATGTTTGCTTATGAATATGAAATTGTACTATTCACTGTAGCAAAGGATAAGTTTTCCTCCAAAAGCTTGACGCGTGTTCAAACCCTTCTGAATTGCATTTAATGCAATAGGTATAAATAGATGAGTGTTCTCTCCATGCAGAAAAAACACACGCATATATGCATACATCAAAAAGAACACTTACGCTTATCTTCAAGCAAATAGAATCCCTCTCAAGTATTCTAAAAGTTCTTACCTAAGAAGAACAATTTTCTTTCTTTATCTTTCAACAAATCTTTTCTATTTTGCTAAGTATATATGTGTGTAAACTTAGATTATTTTAGATAGGTTATCTTTACCTTGTCTATTTCCGCATACAATCTGCAAAAATCTGTACTGATCTTTCTTTATCAATACATATTTTTAAATTCGAAAGTTATGTGTTTGTATTCATCCCCCCTTTCTACAAAGTGTTCGTCTAAAACTCTTGTAGATCCGACTGGGACCAACAAATGGTATAAGAACAATGTTTTCTTCTCTTCTTGTTTAGTTGTTTTTCTACATTTTATTATCTCTCTTTCTAGATAATTTTATTGCTTTTCAAATGGCTTTGCAAAACACGAGCATAAACTTTCACGACAATGACTCTCTTGCCAAACCTCCCCGATTTATCAGAAACAACTTTTGTCTCTGGAAGAATCGGATGTCTCTCTTCTTGGAAGGTGTGGATCCTGAAATTCCATATTATATAGAAAATGGACCTTATGTTCCATATGTTATATCTCCAGCTGTTCCTGAAACAGCTACGACTACCGCGATTCCTGAACGGCAGATTCCTAAGCTCCCACATCAGTGGAGTGAAGAAGAGAAGAAGAATATAGCTATAGATACTCGTGCAAGATCTATAATAGCTATGTCTCTTGCTGACGAGGTCTATCACTCCGTGATGAAGCTTAGGACCTTGAAAACCATGTGGGACACTCTATGTGTTCAATATGAAGGTACCTCTCAGGTACAAGAATCGAGGAAGATAAACTTAGTAAGACAATATGAAAACTTTCTCTGTGGAAAGACTGATACGTTGTTTGAAGTAGATTAAAGGTTTTATTGTCTTCTAATTGATTTGCGGACAATTGGCATAGAATATTCCAACTCTAAAACGTTTACGAAGTTTCTGGAATGTTTACCAGAATCCTGGGATACATATTCTTTGTGTCTCAAGATGTTCAATGATATGTCCTCCCTCTCTCTCAGCTCTTTATATGGGATACTGCTCAATCACGAGCAGTCTCGACAACTGAAGAGGAATCTAATCAAGGATTCCGAAGACATGAAAATCTCTCCGCTAGCTTTGATCTCTGAAGTTTATTCAGTTGAACTCCCATCTTCTTCTTCTTCTTCTTCTTCTGTTCTTCCTTATTCTATTTCTATGATGGAGTTAGACTCTACTAACTCTGAGGATCTGTCAGAGTCTGACCTTGCAGACTTTGATGAATCACTGGCACTTCCAACTAAGTCTTAGAGAAGATTCGCCAGGAAAAGTAATTTCCGCAGATCTCCCACACTGACCATTAAGGAAAAGCCAAAGTCAGATATTGTTGATAAGGCTTCAGCGGTCTGCTACAACTGTCACCATAAACGTCACTTTGCAGGTGAGTGCAGGTCAAAGAAGACTATGATGCCATCTTCGAAAACTTCATCCTCCTTCAGAACCAAAGATGATAAATATCTAAAGTTGAAGGATAAATATAAGAAGATGAAGAGTTTCCAGCGAAAGACCAAAGGTCTTGTTGCTGAAGAGCATGACTAGGCTGATTCCTTTGATGAATTTTCCTCTGATGAGGAAGACACGACCTATCTTTGCTTAATGACCAAGGATGTCAAGGAAGAAACTTCTGAGACGTCAACCTCCCATGATCCCTCATCATCCTCTCCTGCTCAAGTATGTCTCCTAAATGAACCCTCTTCTTCTTATTCTTCTTCTTCTTCTAGCCTATCAGTGTTAGATACGTTGATGGTTGACCTTTATAATGCACTGAATGGAAAATTTAAAGCAGAAATGCTTAATCTTGATCTTCAAGAAAAGTTGAAGATTTTGTTATTCCAAGATCAAAGAATTGACTAAGATCGAAGAAGATCTTAAAGATCAGGTCATTGTAAACCAGACCATCATTATTGAACGCGAATAGGCTATTGCTGAGCGTGAGCAAGCAATTGCTGAACTCAGGGTTAAAAATGCTACCATTGAAGGATGGTGCAAAGCCTCTGTCATAGCCTCTGAGATCATTAACGCTCATATCCCTGCCAAGATAAAGACTGGTCTAAGCTTCTGTTGATCCTCTCTCTCAGTGATTTGATGATAATCCCTTTTTCCTTTCGATGTATTTTTGTGATTCTGTACTTTCAGTTCCAGCGATCAATACACTRWVCWTGTTCAGTGATCGCTGAAGAACTCGCATTGTAATTCATTCAGAGACAACGATACTTCAAGAAAACAACACTCACACCAAAGATCCTTTAGCAAACGTCGAAGA
>NW_020202663.1:0-12296 GCF_001531365.2 Cynara cardunculus var. scolymus
ATGCATTGAAGACTTGAAGATAAGGATGAAAGCGCCACATCAATAATGACAGCTGGAGATGACAAATCAGCAACTGGAATTATAGTTTATCTTGTAAACAATGATTATCCATGTAAAAGATAAACAATATCTATTAGCTAGAATATTTGCTAGAAAGTAGCAATAGTTAGTTATCTTAGCATTAGCTAACTAGTATAAATAGACGACTAGGTCTATTGTAAAATGTGCACATACGTGAAAAGTCCTCTTTGTGTTTTACCTTTTATTATCAATAAAGTAAAACCTTTGAAGCTCAAATTGTTCTTTAATATTCATATATTAATTTTGAGTCTTCTTAACTTTCTTCATAAAATCATTATAATTTGGTTATTYATAACTAGATTATAAGTGTTATTGAGAGATCTGGGATCAACACCCCACCCAACACCCACAAACTCAACCCTAGGCAGCAGACCAATCATTTCCTCTCTCCAAAGTTTCGTCTTCATTGCAATGACGCCGATCAACTTAATAATCTAGGGTTTGTTGACTTATTTGGGCGGTCATGCCGGAGGTAGTGGTGATGATGATTATAAACTGACTTTAAGTTTGATTGAATTTTGTTGATTTTTTTTTGAAATGATGGAGGGTTAGAATTTGGGAGGTGAGGGTCAAAGCGTTGACAAGAGTCAACTGATTGGCGTTAATTCGAAGTTGGTAAGTGGTGAGATGGATGTTGTTCAGGTCGTGGCGATGGAGGAGGGAAGGTGGAGTTAGGTAGCAACGGAGGGGGAAGGGGATGGGGAGGGGAAGTGGTGATTAACATAACTCATATAATTATGTTAATCAAGTTGTTTTTATTTAAAAAAACTTTTAAATTGATATTTTTTTTATAATTATAAATCATTTGTTCAACATTTTTATCAAACTGTTGTTTTATTCAGACAAAAATAAAGATTGGCGGTAAAATAATCATTTATGACATTCAGACTGTTTATTCAACATAACAACCGAACAACTTATCTGTCAATATACAGAAAACTATATCAATATAGACAGTTATATCTATACAGGTCTTAACAGAAAACAAACCGAACAACCCCTTATATTGAATCTTGTATGAACAAGAAGAAACTGTTAAAGAGATTGTGAGTGAGAAGAAAAAGGTTAATGATTCCTTGGCCATTTTAACTGCAAAGCAAAGCAAGAGCAGATCTGAGACAAAGAATTCCAAATGAACTGAGTTGTCAAAAAAAAATCTAAAAGTGAAGCTGCTGAAGGCTCATATGCTAAATATGATGACAATATAAGGGAGTTCTCAAGAAGCTGGCTTTGCTGATAAAGAAATTTTAGAAGAAGTTTGGAAAGAAAGGTTTAACAAGTACAACAAGAGTACGGGCAAGGAAGGTAAATCAGAGAAGATAGCCAAAGAGAAAGACAAAGAAAAATCAGAGTTGAAGATAACCGGTTTTTAAACTGTGGCAAGACTGCTCACTTCATCAAAGACTACCGCTTCAAAAAGTTTAAGGATTCAAACTATTATCTGAAGAAAGCACATTTGGCCAAAACTATGGAAGATGGCAAAGTGCTGGTAGCAGATGAAGAGAGTTGGCTGATGGATTCATCTGATGACGAGGCTGCTCATTTTACACAAGTCAATTTGTGTTTTTTGGCTAAGAAAAATGAAGACGAAGGATCGTTATCCGAGAATGAGTCTGAGGTACTCAATTCTTCCAATTCTGAATTTATTGTTAAAATTGAGACTATGAATGCGGAATTTATTGCATTAAAACAAAAACTAAAAAAATGAAAGAGTTTTAATGTTAAAATGCCAAACTGAAAGCTATGGATATAATGGTTTATGTAAAAATCTCAGACAAGAAAAAAAATAACTTAGATCTGAAAAGGCCAAATCAGAGAAAAAGATTCAAATATTGAAAAAGAATTTGAGTGAATTAGAGGGTGAGAAAGTTAACATCCAATTGAAATTTGATTCAATTTCAAAGAAAGAGCTCAATTGTATGACAAGATCAAACAGTTGGAAGAAATCAATTATAAAAGAGGTCAATCTGAACAAACATTGAATTTTTTTACGAACAAACCCAAAGATACGAGATTTTACAATCTAAGAATGGGTTTACATTTAAATGAAATCGATGTTTTAAAAACTGCTTTAGGTTCTTTATACAATTTTGATGAATTAGGAACTTTAAAAATCGCAATCCCGTATGTTCGTGAATTTTTTGTTAATTATGAATCCAAATCGTCTAACTTTTCGAAAAGTGATAAAGATAAATCAGATGAAGATATTTATGAAAAGTGTGAAAAATCACAAAAAATCAAAATTTAAATGTGAGAGTGAAATATGACAATTTAAATTCAAGCTATAAAAATTGAAAATCTCACTTTTCTCATTATGAATTTGAGTCATTATTTCCCACAGAAAATTTAAATATTGATTCTTCATCAATATATCTGAAGTTAAAGAAATTTCCAAGAGTGGGTCCAAGAAATTTTTGAAACTAAAGATAAAACTAAGATGTCTAAAACTGTTTTCTCCGAGTCACCAAAAGAGAGTAAACATTAAGAAATTTCAACGTCTGGTGATCTTTCTGCATTTATATTTGAAAATATGATGAATGACTCGGACTCTAAATCTGATAACGAGGTGATTTATGATTCTGATTCTACTAAAAAGGGCATTGAGCAAAAGGACTGGATTATTCATTCAAACCCTGAATTTGATTCTAATGCCAAAATTTCTAGAAAAACAAATTTTTGAACTTGAGGAAGAATTAAAATCTAAAAAAAGATCTATGGAAAATGCACAAGATGAATTTTTGCTTAACTTCAAAGATCTTAATCAGGAAATATCTGAATTGACAATGTGTCTAGTTTGCAAAGACATATTGCATGAGTCAGATTTACGAAAAATCCATGATCTCAAATTAATGAGTCAAATCATGAAACTTGAGGAAGACATCAAAAAAACATTAAGTTCAAATTCTAAAAATTATGGACTGTTCTCAGATTGATACTTCAATTAATTCAACAGTTATTGATAAAATTAATTTTGATGAAAGTAAATTTGAAGTTGGAGAATCTTCAATTGTAAAATCTAAAAATGATTTTAAGACTTCTCCTAAATCTTCTAAATGTGATGTTTGATTGCCAGATCTTCTATTAATTCAAGGTTTTATCTCTGGCAGATGTGAAATCCACTAGTGTTGTGTAGAGAAAGAAAGATGATTTGTAGAAGGGAAGTGCTAATACTTCTAAAATGAGTTCTTTTTAAAGAATTCAAATGTTAAGCTTGATAGTTGTAAATTTACTTCAGTTGCTAAGAACAAATGTACTCTGAATACTAATTTGAATAAATCAAAATATTTTACCCATTCAAATATATTGTCTTTAGCTCTGGAACATTTGCATTGCAACGATTGTGGTTACAATTCTTTTGCCATCAATGCTAAGTGTAAAAAGCAGATCAGATCTAAGAAGTCTAAACCTTTATCAACTTCTTCACATAACACCAAATCTGCATATGGTTCTGGTGCTAAAAAAAATCCTAAGAAAGAAGAAAAATATTTTATTGATGTAAAATTTGTTGGAAGTGGATTCCAAACCAAAAGTATGAATGGCGTGTTAAAGATATCTCTACTAACCTTTTCGATGCTAACACAAAATGACCCATTATGAAATGGGTACCTAAGTCTAAGTGATTGTTATTACAGGACTGTCATGTGTGATACAATGATTCCGGATGCTCGAGACACATGACAGGACCCAGATACTTTCTGACAGGCTTCGAAAAAAAGCTTGGAGGGACAATTACTTTTGGCAACAAACAAAAAGGTTATGTATATCAAATGGCATAGTGACGATCAAGAAGGTATTCTATGTTGAAGGACTATAATATAATCTTTTTAGTATCAGTCATTTCTGTGATAGTGGATCTATGCCTATTTGTTTGAACTCCAAGGCATCAAAACTAAACAGTTGGATAAGGCATCGAAGGTTATCATAACATAACTTCAACGACATCAATAAACTAGTAAGCAGACAACTTGTTAGAGGCATACCAGAATTGCTGAAAGTATCACGTGATGAAGAGAGTCAAGCATATCAAAGATGAAACTTTTTTAAGTATCGAGAACTTATCGCAATGTGTTAGACCCCATAAGTTTTATGTGTGAAAGTAATGAAGACAAACAAGTGATGAAAAAACAAAAGGTCGATGGAAGACTTCAAGGAAAAACAACCAAGTCTGAAGAACAACCAGATGGTCGATGAACTGACCAAAGATGCGATGGAAAGAACATCTTCATAGCCCCTCTGGGTACCAACACTTGGAGTTTCCCACACTAGTTCAACCAGAGGCATGTGATGAAGATATGAAGATAAGGTTGAACTAATGCCCCATGAAGACAGCTGAATATGACTAATCAACAGCTGGAATTCTACAAAGTTTATCTTGTTTTATTGTTTATCCATGTTTAGATAAGCTTTATCTGTTTTTAGAAGATTAGCTAAATAGTCTTACTAGATAGTTATCTTCTTAGCTAGATTACTAGTATAAATAGGTGGTTAGGCCTATTGTAATCTAAGACTCTTTTTACATTTTTCACAACTATTGAAATAAAGTGAAACCATTGACACTCAAGTATATCCTTTGAATGTTCATCATTTGTTCTTGAGTGTTCATCATTTTATTTATCCAAACTATATAATTAGATTATTCTTAACTTAATTATTAGTGTTATTGAGAGGTCTGGGATCAACAATTGCTATCAGAGCCAATCGATTGTTTTTCCAATCAAAACGATCATTAAAATCTCTCAATTCGCATTTTTTTCATTCAAAAAAATTCATAAAAGATCTTCTCTAAAAACGTAAGTTTTCTCTTCCAAAATCCTAAATGGCCAACTGAAATTCCGCTTACAGTGTTGGTTCCCTCACCAAACCTCCAACTCTTCAAAGGGAAGAGTATCCACAATGGAGGATACAGATGGTAAACTTTTTTGAAAAAAATGAATAGAAATCTTCTTCGATCTGTCATGGAGTGTCCCTACATTCCTCAGACTCTTGTTCCAAGAGTCCCAGGAACAAACACCATAGCAGAAACGAAGAAGAATCGCAGAGCCCAATGTCTCAACGAATATACCAACTTCAAGGCTCTTCTTGATGAACCGATTCAGAAGACATACGATCGTTTCAACACATTGATTAATCAATGTGGTCGAAATGATATCTCCAGGACGAAGGAAGAAAATAATGTTTTGTTTCTTAAAAGTCTCGACGATGAATGGACATAGTTGTCGATGTCCTTTCAAGCAATTCAGGACTTAGACGGCTGGTCACTCCATGACGTATATGGAACACTTGATGCACAAGAGAATGATATCATGAAAAAGAAAGTGTCCATCGGTGACCCCTTGCTCTTGCTGCTGAAGAAAAGGATGTTTCAAGGACCTCCACAAGAGACCACAAGAAGAAAGGAAAGAAAGCACTAATAGCAGAATCAGAATCTGAGGACGAGACATCATAATCAAATGATGATATCAAAGCCTTTGCTAAATCTCTGGCCTTGATCATAAAACAGTTCGAGAAGAAGTTCATCAAAAGGCCCTATGAACGAAGAGACTTCAAAAGGGAGAAGTACCAGCCATCCTATGAAAGGAAGCCATCGAAATTCTATCAGAGAGAAGACAGAAGAGATGAAAGAGAAGCGAGAGAAGATAAAAGAGAAGATAGAAGATAGGTGAAGAAAGAAGACATAGATGGAAGGAAAAACGACCTTTGCTGCTTTACGTGCGAAAAAATCGGTCATTTTTCCGAAGAATGCAGAGGACGACTGGTAAAGAATGTTGATTACTACAAGAATAAATACGCCCGCGAAACATGAGCCGTCATTGCAGTGCTTCCCACCCAAGTGGGAACCTGTCACTTTAGGATTGTGTCCCCGCGTAACACAATCCCCCTGTTAATCTAAAAAAAGAGGAACCCCCCTCCATTATGCATCTGTTGTAGACAATCCAAGAGAGCGAAGCCTGATGGCTGAAAAAGAAAATTGGGTGTCTGATTCTTCATTCGATGAAAAAGATAAAGCACTCATCTGTCTGATGGCCACGTCCAATGCAAAATCCGCCTCTGACTCTGATAATCAGGTATGTGAGTCTATTTTTGATGAAACCAACTCTGCTCCATCTGAGCTAGAGTTAAGGGTAATAAAACTTTCAGAGGACTTCTTGAAACTAAAAGAAAAATTAAATTTTGAAAAATCTGAAAGACTTAAAGCATAAAAAGAAGTCAGTTTCTACAAAAGAGAGACTGATCTTCTAAATAAAAAAAAAGACGAGCTCGTCAAGGAAAAGCCTCGCATCTCCACTCTTAAAATATCCGAGGAAGAAAAACTTCTGGAATTAAACAAGCGAATAACTAAAGACTTAGAAAAGAAAGCTAAGGCCTTAAAAGAATCCGAGGTAGAGAGACTTAACTCAGTAGCTCTCAAAGATTTCTTTCAAAAAGAAAGGGAGGTTCTGCACCAGAAGCTTCAAACCAATGAACTTCTGATGAAGAAATACATGGATGCCCAAAATGTGTACGAAAAGTTAAAAGGACAAACGGATACTCAAGAGATTGGATTCAATGAATTGGACTCCTTCATCGAAACAAAGAAATCCACCCTTGAATCCACTTTCAAACTTGGATGCATTCAAAAACCTGACTTTTTCCTGAAACCAAAAGCAAATTTTAAAAAAGTTAAAGTCGATGGAAAAACTGTCGTTTTAAGACAGGATTTTGAAAACGTGGTGTACGAGAGCAGTACATGTAAGAATTCTGATGAAAGGAACGACGCCTCCAAATCAGAGACCGATGGAAACCTTATGGTTAAATCAGAGTCTCTGGTTGTCAATCCCATTTCATCTGCAAGTACTATTGATGAAAAGGGGAATCTTAGTAAGGAACCGTCAGCTGATGAATCGATGAACCATCCAAGTAACTTTGGAAGTTCGTCTAAATCAGAAACGATGGAACCCCCAACAGATCACTCTAAAACATCAACCTCTGAACCCACTGCTCCTACAAACATCCATGTTAATTTTGATTTCGAGAAATCAGCGAGTGACTTTCTTGATTCTGAATCTAAAGAAGAGATAGTCTGTGAATCACCAAAGATCATTAAGGATAAGAAGCCTCAAAACTTCAAACTCTCAATGAAATTTGATCTTCCACCATCGATGAAATCGTCAGACAAAGGAAAGGGAAAGCTGAGAAACATCAAATCTGCTAACGATAACTCACAAGGCTCGAGTACATCTTCTAAGTTTATTAAGTTTACTCGTGAGCAAAAACAGAAGTGGCCTGCCTCTAAGAAATCTAACCACCACTTTTCCTCTTATTCAGCTGAAGAAAAGCAGTCCTTCCTCAGAAGTAAAGAAATAAAGACCAAGACCTCTACCAATTAAAAATTTGAACTAGATAGGAAGTTTGTAAAAACAACCGATGCTAGGACATGATTTTCATCCCCTGCATTTACTTCTTCATTTTTATCAAATAAAAAGAACGTTAGATATTCATATCAAAGATTCATAATTGTCAATGTTTAGCTCTTTTACAAAACCTGAGGAACCACATGTTGACACATCGCTGCATATTCTCCAAACACTTTTATCGCTATAAAGTTAAAACCAATGAAAACGTGAAAAAGCCCAAGTCTAAGGGCAAGGGAAATGAAAACAAACCCAAGCCTACAAAGGCTAAGGGTGATGAAAAAAGAGAGGTATCTCCCACTAACAAACGAGGACCCATTATGAAATGGGTACCTAAAACCCTTTAATTTGTCTTGCAGGACCAGCATGTGCAACCATTGTATATGGATTCAGGTTGCTCCAAGCACATGACTGGTGATAAAAGTCAGCTGTCCTCCTTCATCGAGAAATCTGGAGGCTTTGTCACTTTTGGAGACAACAGCAAGGGTACCATCAAGGGATACGAGACTCTCGTAAAAGGCAAAATCTCCATCAGCAAAGTGGCATATGTTGAAAGCTTGAAGCACAACTTACTAAGCATAAGCTAGTTCTGCGACAAGGGTCTTGAAGTCAAATTCCACAAGGGTTTCTGCATCATAGAAACACAGCCCGGCCAAACCATCATCAAGGCAAAGAGAGAAGGAAATCTCTATCTTCTGGACTTTCAATCCTTTGTGGGACAAGACACCTACTGCCTTGTATCCCATAAGAGCGATGAAATGTGACATCCGTCATTTTTGGGCGTCAAGTTAGTACTTTATAGGATTTTTAAAATTAAGAATTATATTAGGATCTAGTCATGTTGATTAGAATTCATCTGACTTAGTTCCCAAAATATAGTTCAGAAAATCCTATTTCGATAGGTAACTGATAAAGTTAACTTATGTAATGCCAAATTCATTAAAATTCTCCAAACAAAATAAAGTTGATATTATAAAAGTCCAAATTAAATTATTTATTTATTTTATTTGAATGTCCAAATAATTTTACAAAAATTTGGAATTTTGACCTAATACTGATATTTTATCAATATTTGACAATTATATTTATGTTTTACTTTAAATGGGCCTTAATTTAATAAAAATAAAAATAAACAAGTATGGACTTGGGCTCTAATAAGTCTAGCCCATTTTATTTCTTTAAACCCACATATAAATACTCCATATTCTTTGAAAACTCCCATTTTTCATCCTCATTTTGCATAAACCTTGTTAGGACTGAAAATCAGTCAAAATTGTATTCGTCTTGAAAGTTAAATATTGTCTATAATTGTAAAAGTCATCGTGTTTGACTTTTCTTATAGGAGTTTGACTTTGACTATGTTTAGAAGTTTGACCCTATAAATAGGGTGATGTCTTTGTAGTAAATCTTGTAGAGAGCTTCATTTGTAAGATTCTGATTACGTAATAGAGAGTTGACAAAGTTTTGAATGTTTGACTTTTTCTCTCTATTCTCATCTTATATGTTCTTGAAGTTCTTGATATTAAATCTCAGATCTGCCATGTTTATGAAGCTTTCATGAAGATTGATCATTAAATGGGACTATCAATTGGTATCAGAGCAGAGTGTGCAAGAAATCAAGAGAAGAAATCAGTGTTTTTTTTGAAGATTTTTTGAAGATTTTTTCTGGAATTTATGTGTTCTTCATTTTTTTTCCTCAAGTTCTTCATTTTTTTCTTTAATTTTGATCCAATTTTTTTTAAAATTTTTGTGTTTTGGTGTTAATTTTAGGATCAAAGTGTGTGTTATCTCTTCGTGAATCTTTGTTATACACAAAGATTTACGTTTTAATCTTTGTTTTTCGTGTTTTTGGTGAATTTTGTGTTTTTTAAAATTTTTCGTGTTCTTAATTTTTTTTAAATTTCCAGTGTTTTTGATGCATTTTTTTTGTTAATTCTTATTTGTTTTTGTGTTTTTGATAGTTTTTGATCTGATTTTGATTTTTAGATTGAATAACTTTGTGTTAAATCGCTCAGCTCAAGGCCCAACCGGATTAGGCCCATCTCTTCATCTCTTCAATCCAGCCTGTTTCCTCATTGCAGCTTACTGTTTACAATCGATTTCATTCCATCCTACATTGACCGGTTATTAAATCGCTCGAGGTACCATATCAAGGATTCAATCGCTCATTTCAAGGTTTTCTTAGGTATGTACATCGTTTAATCTCAGGTTTGAGCGAATTCTTGTCTGGATTCGATCACTCCTTGACCGGATTTCTGAGCGATTTAGCCACAAGGGTAACTCAGATTGAGCGTATTCGGACAATAAGGTTTTTAATTTTGTACGTATTCGGTCAACAAGCAATCGGATTTCTTCTAGGTTGTGAGCGGTTTATTCTTAGCTTTGATCGATTAACTGTAAGCTTTGACCGATTTAGGACTTAACAGGTTGTTAATCGAGGTATCCGGATTTCAAATCGCTCAATTCTTTTACCCGGATTCATAAATCATTCATTTTAACTCGAACTCAGATTGTTCAATTTTGAAGATTAAGAGTTAGGGTTGATCGGTTTAAGTTTAGTCTTGAGCGATTTAGCCTTAGGCTTGATCGATTTAAGTCATTAGTTGTGAGCGATCTATCGATTTAACTTTCTTCTTGAGCGAATTTGGTCAATAAGAGGAACTAGTGGTGAGCGATTTCTTGACCGATTTAGGAATACTGTGTGAGCGATTTAGTGAGCGGATATATGAGTGATTTAAGCAAGAGAATTGAGCGGATAAGCATCATAAGTTGAGCGATTTAGGACTTAGCATTTTGTACATCGAGTTATCCGGTTTATTAAATCGTTCAATTCATTTACCCGGATTCTTTATTGCTCATTTACAGGTTCTGTATGTTTGTGTAAATTTTTTCTAAATCGGACAGCATCTCATCTGGTTTTTTATATTCATAGTTTAATACTTGTTTGTGATTCAAAATCGATTACTGAAATCGAACACAGGGGTACAATTTTATAATAGTTGTTTGCACAAGATTTTTAAAGCATTGCAAGGAGCTTGCTGTGTGTTGCAATTGCGTACAGGAACTTTGAAATAGATGAGATTCCTGTAGATGAAGAGCAAAATAGATGATTCGTCTCCTTACTTGTCCAGGAACTTTGATTCTTGACTAACTGCAGCCTGGTACATCGTGGATGAAAGAACTGTTCATCAACTAGTGGTACAAGGTTTTGGACAGCCTGTTCGAATAGAATCTGTTTGTGGTTCTGCTACTCGTTGAAACTGTTCACAGTCCATTCATTTTTGAAACTGTTTTCAACCAAACTTAACCATTACATCTTGAATTCTTGCTTTATATTCATCTTGGATGGTATCTGATTTCAATTCTTATCAAGTGAGCGGTTTATAGCAGCCTATGTTGACTGTTTAGAGTGTAGTTTTGAAGCTGTTGCTGTTTTGATTTTGAATTTTATGGATAGCTTCATTGGTCAAGGTATTCACATTGCAGTTTGAGCTATAACTGGATCACAATTTACAATAGCTTTGTTTTTGAATGTTACGAGCTTGATTGACATACTTCAATGTGTTAAATGTTTCTTATGCATTTGTGTCTGCTGGATTTACACAAGCACTTTCATATGATTTTTTGAGTTTTTGGAACTTATGGGTTTTTCAATTGTTATCAGGCACAATATAATTGTGATTCATATGATTCTCTTGTTCTTGTGAGGTTTAGCTCTTGTTCTGTATATAGAAGCTGATCAAAATTTCATCCTATCAGCTAAGGAGAGGTTTATACAAGAAATTGGAGGCAAGGCCCGGAAATCACTAGCATTTGTTGAAGATTGATCAAACAAGCAGTAGTTACCTGGTTGTTTTGTTTTTGTACTGTTTATGTACTGGTTTTGTAATTCAATCATAGGGTCTTGTTGATTTACTGTTTTTATACTGGTTGATTATTGTAAGGTGCTGGAAACAGCTGAGAATAGTGATTTAGACAACATTGATTCTGGTTTTTGAGGTTTATTTATGACTTGTCCGTTTCAACAGCTGAGAATAGTGATTTAGGTTGTTTGTTGAGCAATATTTGAGACTGCTTAGAGTCCAGTTTAGAGACTGTTTAATGAGATTGTTAGACTAGTTTGGTGAGTGATTTATCTTACCTTTGAGAGATTTACTTGTTTGTGCAGAGACTGCTGTAAGAAGAGGAGTACTAGAATTGGATTCTTTGTTTTGGATTCGGATTTGCATTGACAGGGGCATGCAATTTGATAGAAGCTGAGAATTTGGCTTTTTCAATATTTTGTTGTGTTTTGTATTTGAGTTTTTAAGTTTTTGTTTAGATTTTAATTTTGGATCATTTCGTTTATATGTTTTGGTTTGTTTTAACTGTTTGAGAGATTTTTTGAACTGTTCTGTGTCGCATAATTTTTTTTAATCAGTTTTAACTGTCTTTGACTGTTTTTAACAGTTTTTAACAGTTTCGATTGTTTTTACTGATTTTTGACAGTTTTTCGTCATTTTTTCTAAATTCTCATCAGTTTTAGTGTGTTTCTTGTTTTTTGTTTTTGAGCTTAACTGTTCCCGATTTCTTTTGTTTGATTTCAACGTATTAGATCCTTTAATTGATCAATCTTATTTTTTTTCTTCTGAAATGGCAGTTTTTTATGATAGAGAATACCGTGAGCTTAAAGAGAAGTATGATAAACTAAATTCTGAGTTTAACAAGAACATATCATGGACAATTCTTCTGACTGGTTATAATGAGAGAGAGAAAGAAGAAAAGAGAGTTTTGCAAGAAAAGTTGAACGATATGATGAAAACTGGTTCTAATTCACAAGAGACA
>NW_020202663.1:14466-30582 GCF_001531365.2 Cynara cardunculus var. scolymus
TTTTTTTATTCTTTTGAGCTTAACTGATTCATTACTTAAATCTGTTTTCTAGGGGGAGTCTCTAGAAATTTTCAATAAATGTTTTTGGAAAATGATTTTTTTGGTAACGAGTACATTCTCTGAACAAGTATTTCATGAGATTTTACTTGTGTAATTTCTCGTTGTACATAACTCCAATACATGTTTCAGCTATTCTTCAAACTGTTATTATCACGTCTCTTATACGAAAATCATTTTCGGTGATAATATGCTCGTTTGTATTCAACTTTGTTTTCTGATATTTTATTACATTGATTCATATACATTCGATAATTTTTTAATATCAGAATCTGTAAACTTGTTCTTACAGATCTTCTTTCATTTCTCTCGCATATTGAATAATCTAATTGTTGTCGTATCATTCTTTCATTAATTGTGCTTAAAGCCAAATTTCTTAATCAATTTTTTATCTGATCATTGTGCTTTAAAGAATTAATATTTTGATCAACCATTGTGATCAAATGTGCATAACGCTAAATTTTAGGAGGGACTGAATGCTTATCAGGAATACCTCTATGGAATGTCAAAACCGACAGACCTACCCAAGAGGACAACTATATCTGAGTGAGCTTTAAATCAAAAAGGGTTTGTGTGCCGAGATTAAAATGAAAAAGAGAGGGGTAGTTGTTRTGAGCTAAAAGAATTGATGAGAGTTGTGTCAGGATTAAAAGAATATGAGAATACTGTTCTAAACTTCTAAAATCCGGGCATACCACATAATCTATTTGTTCTCGATTTTTTGGAGACTAATATTGAAAAAGGCAAAGCCTAGGCCAATTCTTGTCACAACCCCACTAGCTACTCATTTATCTCTCAACAAATAAGTGTTTCAATAACACTTGAGGCACGCAACTCATCATCTATCAATTTCTCATTCGGAGAAAGTTGATATTGAAATCAGAAGGATATATGTCCCCCCTTCAAGTCTTTTTGATCACATATTGAGTCTAATAAATTTGTGTAGTCCACACGGTTTATCTTTTTGAGCCTAAATAGAAACATTAGTTGCTTTATCTTTCTACACTACACAAATTTAGCATTTTATATGCTAATTTTCCAAAACATTCATAGATATGCTATTTTTTAGCTATCAATGATTGAATGGAAGACCTGGTGAGATGAGCATAAAAAAGTCTCATATATACAGTACATCCGTTGTACTGAGTATATCTGTTATACTCATAGGCCAATCTTTTTATAAGATTGAAAACAATTTCATTCGTTGAAATTGGTTGTTACCTTCCCATTCCCTTAATCTGAAAAGATTAAACAAGTGGAGTTGAAAAGATCTACTTACAGTTTCTTGAGTTGACGGCTTATGCGGAAAATTTCATTCATCTTATGTATGATGGAATGATTCTCATTTCATCANTATCAATGATTGAATGGAAGACCTGGTGAGATGAGCATAAAAAAGTCTCATATATACAGTACATCCGTTGTACTGAGTATATCTGTTATACTCATAGGCCAATCTTTTTATAAGATTGAAAACAATTTCATTCGTTGAAATTGGTTGTTACCTTCCCATTCCCTTAATCTGAAAAGATTAAACAAGTGGAGTTGAAAAGATCTACTTACAGTTTCTTGAGTTGACGGCTTATGCGGAAAATTTCATTCATCTTATGTATGATGGAATGATTCTCATTTCATCATAAGGGGGAGTATGTAATAATGAATGAAATATGCATTTCCGAACTTTTTAAAGGGAATATGATGCAAAGATCAAGAGGGAGTAACTTCAAGTTTGGCAAAAGACTCAAAAGAAGTGCGACTAGAGATAATTACAGAAAGATTATTCATGTGCTACAAYGACTGAGAGATGTTGAATGTGAAGATCATCTTTACAACAGTTTACTGAAGATTAATTCTGAATATTCTTTGAAGATCACATCTTGTACATTGTTTTTGATCTACATTGTCAAAAGAGAAGATCATTGCTGTTCTACATTCGAGGGGGAGAATGCTATCTACATTGTCAAAAGAGAAGATCATTGCTGTTCTACATTCGAGGGGGAGAATGCTAGAAGATCTTTCTCAACAGTTGATTGCTTGAAGATTTTAAGTTGAAGAATTCTTTTGAAGATGACATAATGTGCTTAAAGATTCAAAGTTCAAACAGGACTCAAAGTGCAGAATTTCTTTCAAGTCTGAATACAAAGGGGGAGAATGTTAGGACTGAAAATCAGTCAAAATTGTATTCGTCTTGAAAGTTAAATATTGTCTATAATTGTAAAAGTCATCGTGTTTGACTTTGACTATGTTTAGAAGTTTGACCCTATAAATAGGGTGATGTCTTTGTAAATCTTGTAGAGAACTTCATTTGTAAGATTTTGAATACGTAATAGAGAGTTGACAAAGCTTTTAATGTTTGACTTTTTCTCTCTATTCTCATCTTATATGTTCTTGAAGTTCTTGATATTAAATCTCAGATCTGCCATGTTTGTGAAGCTTTCATGAAGATTGATTATTAAAGGGGACTATCAAACCTTTCCTCTCACTAACCTCTCTCTCTCTAAACCATAACCCTCCAGCCGATTTCATCTTCAAACAACATTAAAAATCTATCAATCTTGAGGAATATTCAAGATTTCAAGTAAAAGGTAATAGACTAGTTATCTTACCTTTGTATAATAACAAAGATTCTCATTTTCTACACCTTCTTCTTGACTTTGTAATTAAATTTGTAGAGAATTCAAAAGGGGAGATTATACATCAAAGACATGAAAATGTCTTCAAAATGATGATAATCTATGATCCACGAACTTAGAACTCAATGAAAGTAGGATAAAACCTCATTGCATGTGGAAGTTAATCATTAAAAGATGTATTTTGAAAACTGACAGATTCTGTTAGAACTTGTGTCGACTGTATCTTTCAAAATAAAAGTCCAAATGTTCTATTTTTCTTCTAAAACGTACTTTGATGAGTTACCTTTCTAATGCAACTATTCTCACTAAAAAATATTACGTTTTGGGCCTTCAAGTTCTTGATACAAGATTATGGTGCAAAAAGAGCATTGCTGACAGAATCTTGTATGCATTTTAAAACGGTTATATCTTCTTCAAAACTCAATGAAAATGAGTGATTATTTTTTTTGGAAGTTATCCTTATGTGTTACCTTTAAAATAAAATTAAAATCACTGAAAAATAATGAGTTTAGACCCCCCAAATGACCGTCACTCAAAGAGTGTGCAATCTGTCTTGGGGACTGTGTCATTCAAGGTTGTAGGGTATAATGAGTGCCTTAAACCCATCCAAAATTCTTGATATTCGGGAGAAATCTGTTTAACTCATTACTATTGACTATATAAAAATTTGGACTCAAAAAGACTTATGGAAGATTCCTTTTGACAGTGATTTTTGAGACCAAAATTACAGAAACAAAATTTACATTCTATCCAAATGGCAGCTTTATGTGCAAAGGACTTTGATTTTTTTAAAATGTATAATTTCTGGACTATTTTAAGAGCAAATAATATAAGTATCAACTTTAATTCATAAAAACTCATTGGCATTACATAAGATATAATTTGACTTTATCTTTATCAAGAACCTATAGGTGATCTAATTTCTGGATGTTGGACTGTTTAGGAAAGTCTAATGTGGACGATTAGAGCTTCAAGCATTGTCAAGCTCTTGCATATTCAAAACAACAAACTAGTGAGTATTCACGGCCCCACTTTTAATGCTTTTTGTTTATTTAAACTGGGGGAAAAGCATGAAATTACACAAACTATACTGTTTATTTGCAAAACTGTTCGACTAAAGAACTGTTTAGTCAAGATTTGTTTATGTCATGAAATATTGACTGTTTTGCACTATAATATAAATGATAAATTGTTGTACTTGAGAGGATATTTCCAAATATAGTCCTCGTCCGTAAATGCTACTTGTTAACTCGGGCACGTCCCCGAGCCGTGGTATTTGTGGATAACCGCTATTGTGTTGATAGTCCTACCCAGAAAGGTGTGCACATTACCTACGTTTTATTTGTCTAATCATGTGGAATTTGGACCATCGCTGAATTAGTACTGCTACGAACTGTGGGACCTAAGTGAGTATACGGGCTACTTATGGTCATTCGTAAAATAATGGGGCACATTGGTCAAGAAAGGCTCAGTAGCGTCTCAAGTTTTAAACATCGTTATAGATTTACATTTATCATGTGCAAGTTCATGTATTAGTTTGCAAGAAATGATTTATGCATTGTAAATACTTTTGTGCATATGAAAACCTGTGAATTCACCAACTCCTTGTAGTTGACATTGTTATATGTTTCATGCTTTTCAGGAAATAAGTAAAGAAGTAAAGTTTTTGGAACATATTTGTAACAACAATGATTTTGTGTATTTTGTAAACTTTGTTTTGAAGTATTCAAATACCAACTTGGTTATGGATGTAATCTTGTAAAACTTATGGTGTTATTTATTATCTGTTGCTGTGACACGCTTACCTGTTACATCTCGTGTTTCCGCTTTAACGGGGTGTGACATGAAAATTGGCTATGGCATCAAAAGTTCTGACATCTCAACTTTGATGTTCTAAGGAAGCTAGCCAAACAGAAGCTGGTCAAGGGGATACCGGACCTCAATTTCGAAAAAGACCATCTGTGCTCAGCCTGCGAGATGGGAAAGTTGAAACGGGCCTCTCACAAAACTAAGTTAGAAATCTCCTGCACCAAGCCCTTGGACATGATCCACATTGATCTCTATGGGCCCATATCTACAGAAAGCCTCTCTGGAAAGAAGTACATATTAGTACTAGTTGATGAATACTCCAGATACACCTGGGTTGAGTTTGTAAAGAAGAAATCAGATGTTCCTGACCTACTCATTGGGGTGATGAAAAGGCTCCAAGTCCTTCTACAACGAAAACTCATAAAAGTTAGAAGCAACAATGGAACTGAATTCAAAAATGCCAGAATCGATGAATACCTCATCAGTGAAGGTATTTCACAAAACTTTTCAACAGCCAGAACTCCACAACAAAATGGAGTGGTGGAGCGAAGGAATAGAACCCTCGTGGAAGCAGCAAGGACCATGCTTGCTTCATCAGAGTTACCCATCACCTTCTGGGCTGAAGCTATTTCTACTGCCTGCTTCACCCAGAATCGGTCCATCATTAACAAGAGGCACCAGAAGACACCCTATGAGCTCACCAATCAAAGAAGACCAAATGTCAAGTATTTCCATGTCTTTGGGTGAAAATGTTTTGTACTCAATGATAGGGAATATCTTGGCAAGTTCGACAAAAAAGGAAGAGTCTACATCAAAAGGACAAAGATAGTCATAGAAAGCATCAATGTGTCCTTTGATGACTCCACACCAATGACTTCTGGACACAACAGTTCAGGACTCGGACTTCAACAGAGAGCCTCTGATTCATCACTTGGCAAACCTAATGAATCAGAGTTAGCTCAATTATTTGAAGACATCTTCGAAGAAAAAGTAATCTCTGGACATGCACCTACTGCAAAATCCACTTCCAGAACCGATGAAGAACATGAAGTCTCCAATGCTAAAGGTACAACTCTTACTGAAACTCATGTTACTTCACCTTCGACTTCTTTTGTGTCTTCAGGTCAAGAACAAGAACCGGAATCTCACTCTGGAGATGATATCTTCGAAGGGGAGCAAGCAGATCCATCGGTCGATGAAGAACTGCATCCTGTTGCTCCAGAACCCCAATCAAGCACCAAATGAACATAAGATCACCCACATCACCAAATCATTGGTGATCCAACATTTGGTGTCAATACGAGATCCGCAACAGCCAATAAATGCCTCTTCGCCAACTTTCTGAGCATGATAGAACCAAAAAAAATTTATGAAGCCCTACAAGACACAAATTGGATAGACACGATGCAAGAAGAGCTACTCCAGTTTGAGAGAAACAAAGTATGGTCCCTCATGCCTCTACCCAAAGGGAAGACGGCCATAGGAACTAAATGGGTCTTTAGAAATAAGAAGAACAAAGATGGCATAGTAATAAGGAACAAGGTCAGACTTGTTGCCAAAGGCTACTACCAAGAAGAAGGGATTGACTACGATGAGACATTTGCTCCCGTCGCGAGACTTGAAGCCATCAGGATATGCCTAGCCTATGCAGCTTACAAAGGCTTTAAGGTCTATTAGATGGATATCAAGTCTGCCTTCCTTAACGGAAAACTTCAAGAAGAAGTATACGTGCAGCAGCCCCCTGGGTTTGAAGATCCAAAACATTCATAGTACGTCTAGTTTCGGGACAAAGTCCTCTATGGGCTGAAGCAAGGACCCAGGGCCTGGTATGAAACACTATCCACCTTTCTCATCAACAATGGATTCGAAAAAGGTACAATCGATACAACCCTCTTTCTCAAGAAGCATAAAGGTGACATACTACTTGTACAAATATATGTGGACGACATCATATTTGGCTCTACAAATGTAAACCATTGCCAAAAATTCTCAAAGCTGATGAAAAGCAAATTTGAGATGAGTATGATGGGAGAACTTAGTTTTTTCCTTGGTCTTCAAATAAAACAAACTTCTGAAGGGATTTTCATCAATCAATCCAAGTATGTGACTGACCTCTGAAGAAATACTCTCTCTCAAATTCATCATCGATGAGAACACCTATGGCTACAAGAGCTAAGTTATTTGCTGATCCATCAGGCACATCTATAGATGTAACAACCTATAAAGGCATGATTGGATCACTCCTATATCTAACTGCTAGTAGACCATATATTATGTTTGCAACATGTCTTTGTGCAAGGTATCAATCCAATCCTAAAGAATCTCATCTCTCTGCGGTCAAGAGGATCTTTAGATACCTTAAGGGAACCCCTTCATTAGGTCTTTGGTATCCTAAGAACTCTGGCTTTGATCTAATAGCCTATACAGATGCCGATCATGCAGGTTGCAAGCTTGATAGAAAGAGTACGTCTGGAAGCTGTCAACTCTTGGGGGACAAGCTGGTAGGTTGGACATCCAGAAAACAAAATCGTGTTTCAATTCTACAGCAGAAGCAGAATATGTTGCTGCTGCTAGTTGTTGTTCACAAGTTCTCTGGATGAAGGCTCAACTTAAGGACCATGGCTTTCAATATGAAAAAATACCAATCCTATGTGACTCCAAGAGTGCAGTAGCCATCTTTGCAAATCCTGTGCAGCATTCCAAGACCAAGCACATCGATGTAAGGTACCACTTTCTGAAAGACAATGTTGAAAAAGGTAATATAGAGATGTACTTTGTTCCTACTGAGATTCAACTTGCTGACATTTTCACAAAAGCTCTTGATGAGAAAAGATATTTATTCCTTGTCAGCAAGATGGGTATGCTGAATCTCACCACTTAGAGGCAATCACTAGTTTGAAACCAGAGATACTCAGTATCTCATGGTTATGCCATTAAGTGATAAATATCTTTATGGCCATAAACACCAAGTACCCTAAACCTGAGCCTCTGGTTCTAAAGACCAGAGCCTCTGGCCATTTTGAAACACTTGCATAAATTTTAGCTAAAAGTTTTCATCGCCTTTGGAACAAGAGACCTCTGGTCCAAAGCAAATACATGGTATTCTTTCACTAAGTATTCCCTTCCAAACCAGAGCCTCTGGTTGTATAGACTAGAGCCTCTGGATTCCAATTCTTTGAGACCAGAGCCTCTTTGGTCTCAAACTTGGATTTCTTCATTCATTCATGCATATAACCATGTCATATTCCATCATCTTTGGAACCAGAGACCTTTGGTCCAAAGCCAATACTTTGTGATCTTTTTTACTAAGTACCTTTTTCTCAACCACAGCCTCTGGTTTTAAAGACCAGAGCCTCTGGACTCAAAGTCTTTGCAACCAGAGCCTTTTGGTCTCAAAGGCCCATCCATTTTACACACACTTACATGCACTTCCAAACTTTCATATTTGTTTGCATCGCCTTTGCAACCATAGCCTCTGGTTCTAAAGACCAGATCCCCTAGATTTGTTGTCTTTGGAACCAGAGCCCTCTGGTCTCAAAGACCCATTCATTTTCATATCCATTCACATACATAACCACATTTCATATAAGTTTTCATCATCATTCACAACCAGAGCCTCTGGTTGTATAGACCAGATCTTTTGGTCATCAACTTCAACCTCCTTTTTGAGTCAAGGGGGAGTTTCAAACTCGATACAAATCCCCATGCATCATTTGAGGGGGAGTTTTACATTCATCATGAACAATTTTCATTGCATAAATATGCATTTTCCAACTAGAGCCTCTAGTTCTACTATCCAGAGCCTCTGGACACCTAAAATGCTATATAAATGATGAATAAATCTTTTGCATTCAACCAGAGCCCCTCTGGTCCTACATAAAGGGTTGTCCATGCTTAACCAGAGCCTCTAGTTTGTCTATCCAAGGCTCATTATTTATACAACCCAACGTTCCCTCGATGAACTTGTTTATCACTCTCAACCAGAGATCTCTGGTTCCCCATCCAAAGAGTCATGACCAACCAGAGCGCCTCTGGTTCCATGACAAAATCATTTTAATCCAAAAACCCATCTTTAATTGAAAACTTTTTAAAGATTATACAAAATTGCAGCTTTTGTGACTAAAAACTATACAACATGAGTTTTTAGAAGACCAAAACTTCATAATTAGTATTTATCTTATAATTAGATGGAATTTTAAATATAATTTTTTTTGGATTGATATTCAAGAGATATTGTTTGGGATAATTATTTAATCATCCCAAATAATCCAAATGTCATCTTACACGCGCCTGCCATTCCAACAGTACTGGCAGATGTGTGAATTCATCCCCTAGAACCGTGGAATCATGGGGGACATTGATGCCCCAAATGACTTGGTTTGCTTGGTCAAAATCTCCCGAGCAAAGGTCTCCAAAGTCCTTTGCATTCCCACTCGCCAAGAACTTCACATTGACCAATACGCTGAGCCACCCACAAGTTCCAACATCCTCCGCTTCATCAAAATGCTAGGTTACAATCGTGACCTACGCAATGCCTCCGACTTCAAGAGGCAGTTCTTGCCCCCAATGTGGAATATGTTCTTTTCCATATTGAACAGAGCTCTCACCTGCAAACTAGGRTCGATKRWTCAGGGCAACATCAACATTATGACGATAATGTATGGGCTCTTCTTCAATCTACCGCTGGATTATGCCTTCCTTATTTACAACGAGATCCATGCAGCGGGAATCAAGAAATGCAAACTCAAGGCCGCAGGAAAGCCCTTGACCTCTGTTCTCTTCCCGCGATTCCTCCCTATCTTCATAAGGGACGCGATGAGGAGACACGGTCTACCGGCCGATGAACCGTACACTCCACAGTTCCTGATGAACGGCCATCGCCCAACGATCTCCAAGGAAGGCTACACCACAGAGAGAACTGTATCAAGGGGCATGCTCAGCGTCATACCAGAGACGTCTGAGATAAGGCAGAAGTATGAACGCTCTCTGCTGTCCCATGCACCAAGGGCAGCTACCCTAGAGCACCTAGAACCGTCCCCTGACACTAACGAGGGAGCACAGGAGTCGTCTTCATCGGATGATGAAGATGATGATGATGACACTCCTCGTACATCCCCCGGCCCTTCACATACAACTCCCATCCTCACTTCCCAAAGGGCAACCATCACCACTACCCCTGGCGATCAAGGCCAAAGGGGTATTGAACAAGGATGACCCAGTCCAATCCCCATTCCAACCAGCCATCCAGAGGCCACTCTTCAGGCATCTGGAAATGATGTAGTGGAGGAACCACACCATCCATCGCCTCTCTCCCAACAAAGAGGCGATGAAGACATAAGAGCCACATCGCCTCATGGCTCACCACAACCCTTCATACACCCAGAAGCATGTGATGCTTCTAGCATTGATAATCCCCAAGATCGTTCAGAGCGATCTCCTCTTCGTGCACAACCCCCTTTGATACTTGATCTAGCGAAGGGGAAACATATTTACTTCTCTTACTCGGCCTTTGAAGCCGAAGAAGAAGAAAAAGATGTCGCAACATCGAAAGATAGCTCCTCTTTCGAGGGCTATCAAGGACTCGATGGAAGTCCTTCTATGCCTACATTCTCACAAGGAATTGAGGGCATCTCAGAAGCTGAGGCACAACCTGCAGCATCCGTTGCTGCAGGGGTTACCCCTGTGGCTGATCTAGTCACAAAGGCTGAGTTCCAAGCCTTTGTCGACTCGATTCAGTGGTCCTTGGAAGACCTAAAACTCATCATCCAAGGGATTGTCGACAACCCACCTTCCATCAATCTGACCCCCAGTCGACAATCCCTTGGATCCCTTGAAACCCAAACCAAAGAAAACACCACCCGCCTCCAAATGCTACAACAAACTATAACCCAACACCATAACACCACATCCTTCTTTGCCACCCAACGAAACCAAATCATGATGAATTCCATCGCCACCCTCACAGCCCAAGCAACTGCGACCGATGAGACAATAGCCTCCATCACCACCCAAATAAACACCATCTCCCAACCACCATACTCTCCCAAATCCCTCAACCTACCCCACCCCCAACTTCATCCATCGATGAAACCTTAGCCTCCCTCTCCACCCAAATGGCCACCATCCAAACCACCCTAACCTCACAACCAGCAACTATACTAGCCCAAATACCCTAACCACCCCCACCTCCACCCCCCTCTAAAGTGCCATCATTTGATGAAGCCCTCTCCTCCTTCGCTGCAAAGCTGAAGGACATAATAGCCAACCTTTCATTTCCACCACCCACATCTTCAACCTCTGCCCCACCTCCCGCATCCACATCCATATCCACCACAGAGTATGCAACCATAGCCGATCTGAGGGATCTGTCCAAAGCACTTATCTCCTCCTTCAACGAGATAGGTGCTAAGTTCGTGCATAGGGCAGCAAAATCGGCAAGGGCTCTATCGAAGAGCCTCGACATTCAACAGACCCGCACCAACTCCCTCCTTATGTCGATAGAGGAGACTCGAAGAAGGAAGTCCCTGAGGAAGTACCTTGCTTCCTTTAGGACAACGCAGAAGAGGGGCAGAGCATCCTGCTCTACCAGCCACTCGCTAAGGAGGCCGAGGCATGAGGATCCAGACCAGGATGATCATGGTCTTCGTCCTTATGAGGGGGAGAACAAGGCCGCGGCTGCTCAACCGATGGAGTCCGCTGCACCACCATCCTCACCACAAACACAAAACTAACCACCTCCATTAAACCAAGGAACCCAAGCGAGGGAACCAAAGGCTCATCCCTCTAAAGATGTATACAATGTACATGTTCCCTTTGCAACCACCCAAGAACCCATCGAGCTAAGTTCATCATCTGATGAAGAACAAACCACCCCTCAAACAAAAACCAACCTACCCTTCACTCCTTCACCAACCCCTAACCTACCCTTAACTCTTCACCAACCCCACACATCACAGAACCCTTCACCACCATACCCATACAACCAGAACCCACAATCATCCAACCTTCCTCACCCCAACAACCTCAAACCCAAACAGAACCCTATGAACCAGAAACCACCCATCGTGACCCCAATGAACCAAAACTACCCCAATCCGAGCCAAACCAACAAGAAACCATTCCATCACCATCCCAAACACAACCCTTAGCCCAAACACAACCCACAACCTAACCATCCGAGGTGCAAGCGGACGTTCCCTCTTCATCGAGGCATCCTCCTCAAAGGTCGTCGATGAAATCATTGGCAACATGGAGTCGCTGAGGAGACGTCCAGAGGTGCCGCCAAGGGAGCTAGTGATGATGGAAAACATCCATCAATATTTATATCATGATCGTGATGAAGGTTTAACTCTCAATCCTCCCATGCTTTCACCAGAATCAATGAACCTCTTACACCACAGGTTTGTTAGACAGACTACCCAACCACCACAGGCTGTCTTTTCAAACGATGGAATAAGGTTGGTCATGGACATCAAGATGAGGACCTTCGCAAATAGAGCCATCAAATATATCGAGTACAATGTGGAGTGAGCTCATGGTCAAGTCAACGTCTTCAATGACAATGACTTGATCAATTTCAATCCATATGACTTGATTGAACTTTATGCATATACGACTCAGCGACAGGATCAAGGCATACGAGGGATGGCAAATAGAGCGATCGTACAGACGATGTAGACCTTAGTGAAGCATAGAGCCAAGAGCGATTTTCAAATCGCTCTTCAACTTGGCATCGACAGACTTTCCTGCACTCCACCTGATGAAGACTTCCCTGGCCTGCATGAGAAGAGGTCTGCCTCTGTATTAACTCAACCAGAACTTGGTCTGGTGTTCAAAAATGAGTTTGGAACAAAGAAGTTCTTCAGATTTACTGAGGCCTTCAAGTACTCGACCAAGACACTTGAATGGTTTCAGACAGTCATCAGAGACAAGTTAGGCAGACCTCATGTGTCGATGGGAGAGGGACAAAGACTCATTCATGAGATCTCAATAGTCATTCAATACAGAAGACTGTTGATGCGCTTCTGGGAAATCACACAAGGTAGATCATGAATGGAGTTTTTCTTTTGATTTGAAATGTAATATCTTTTGCTCCATCGACGTAAGAATTCATCAATTAGTCGAATGAATTTTTTTGCAAATGATGTTTTTCTTTAGAATAGCCTCTGTTCTTCATTTATACTTTAAATGTTCCTAGATTAGTTCATGTTTGTTCTTTCATTACTTAGGGGGATTGTTAGACCCCATAAGTTTTATGTGTGAAAGTAATGAAGATAAACAAGTGATGAAGAACCAGAAGGCCGATGGAAGACTTCAAGGCAAAACAACTAAGTCTGAAGAACAACCAGAGGGTCGAAGAGATGCGATGGAAAGAGCATCTTCATAGCCCCTCTTGGTACCAACACTTGGAGTTTTCCACACTAGTTCAACCAGAGGCATGCGATGAAGATATGAAGATAAGTTTGAACTAATGCCCCATGAAGACAGTTGGATATGACTAATCAACAGTTGGAATTCTACAAAGTTTATCTTGTTTTATTGTTTATCCATGTTTAGATAAGCTTTATCTGTTCTTAGAAGATTAGCTAAATAGTCTCACTAGATAGTTATTTTCTTAGCAAGATTACTAGTATAAATAGGTGGTTAGGCCTATTGTAATCTAAGACTCTTTTATATTTTTCACAACTATTGAAATAAAGTGAAACCTTTGACACTCAAGTATATTCTTTGAATGTTCATCATTTGTTCTTGAGTGTTCATCATTTTATTTACCCAAACTATATAATTAGGTTATTCTTAACTTAATTATTAGTGTTATTGAGAGATCTGTGATCAACATAATGAAAAATCGAAAAGTCAAATTTTCAAGTTTTTGAAGTTTTCAAGTGCTTAAAGTCAAAGTCAAAGTCAAAGCATCTGGAAGATATCTGAATGGATCTGTACTGAAGATTATTTTTGAAGATTTATTTGCTAAAGCCTAAAGATCTGAAGACAGTAAAAAAAATTTGGACTTGAATCCAAAGGGGGAGATTGTTAGAATTATAAATTATATTCAAGTCCTCGTGCTTTGATTTTTTTCTTTGTATTTTAGTTTGACTTTGTAATAAGTGCTTTGAGGTTGACTTTTTAACCTCTAGCGTAACACCCCCAAACTCATATTGCATATAACACATATTTCATTCATAGAATACATGTTCATGCCCACAAAGGTCCATAGTACAAGAAGCCATAATACAAAATACACAACTCAAAAATTCCAAAATACATGGTCTTGTATCCAAACATCTATCTTCCAAAATATATCCACATATGATCTTTATATAGCTTAAGCACATAGGAAAAACATATCACATTTTCTCTTTTCCCTTACTATCATTATATTCTGCATTTCCTTCAACACATATTTGAAAAACACAAAATGAGAGTTAGACCTAGAGGTCTAGTGAAATCCCTTTTTCCATGTAGTTGCAGGGTGAATATCACCAAAACATTATTCAAGTAAAGATCATTTCACATAATGAAGTATAAATCCACATTCTGTTTGTGTCCTGTTAAACCCCATAATTCATTATGTAAAAAGTAATGAAAAACAAGAAGTGATGAAGAACCAGAAGACCGATGAAGACATCAAGGGAGAAACGGCTAAGTCTGGAGCACAACCAGAGGACCGATGGACGACCAAGGATGCGATAGAAAGAGCATCTCCATCGAACCTCTGGTCAACTATACTTAGAGTATTTTCTAGCAATTCATCCTGAAGCATGCGATGAAGACTTAAAGATAAGGATGATTCATCACACCATGAATGACAGCTGGAGATGACAAGTCAACTGCTAGACTTCGAGTTTATCTTTAATATTAAAGCTTATCCATAGTTTAGATAAACGTTATCTGTTAATAAGAAGATTAGCTAAAATGTCTCACTAGATAGTCATCTTCGTATTAGCTTATCAGTATAAATAGGTGGTTAGGCCTATTGTAAAAATAAGCTTTTCGTTTTTATTATTTCATAAAGTGAAATCTTTTATACTCAAGATTATTCTTAATTGTTCTGTAACATACCCTTAACGAAAGATGTTTTCTGCAATTTGAAGGTTTGAAACTAGGTTTAGAATCATTTAGGAGGTGTTAGAAGTGTTGGAAAAATTTTACGCGATTCCGATCAAAAAGTCAAATCTTAGAATTAAGTAAAGTAAACGTCTAAGTTACGAATAAGTAAAACTGCTTTTATTGGGAGATCTTTTTTGAAATATTTTTATTGGAAGTTGTAGATTATCTCGTTATGAACGCGTAGGCGAAAAACTCATCAAAAACAGAGTTCCGAGCAAAAAGTTATACCATTTTTAGTGTTTAGTGGTCAAAAATGGGTACCCAGCCGGGTCAAACCCGACCCAACTCGGGTTTTAGCTAATAAAACATGATTTTTGACCCATTAAGACCCCATTTCAGCTACTGCCTTCTCTAAGAAAATTTAGGTGCGATTCTTATCAATAGAGACCAAATCTAACTTCATACTAAGGAGATTAACATCAATCTTGAAGGATTAAGCATCAATTTAAAGATAAATCTCATCCTTGTTCTTGTTCTTGTTCTTGTTCTTRAAGTTGCATCAAGTATGATAGTATTTGGGTGAGATAAGCTTAATGCATGTTTAAAATAAGTGAAGAAATCATGAATTGATGCTTAGATTATGATTATACATTCGTTGGTTCCTTGATTCCATGATTGATTTGCAAGAATTGGTAAGGAAATTTGACTTTTGTTATATAAAGATGGGTTTTGGTGAAATTGGTAGAGATGGGTGAATGCACCACGGTTTCTTGTTAATTTTACCTTGATAATGATAAATTTAAGTTAACATTTGAATTTGGTTAGGATTGGAATGGAATTGGATACTTAATTGGACAAAGGTGAGATTTTTGGAGTTTGAAAACCATGTTACTGCACTATTTTAGAAAAAATATATCAAATCATAGAAACATCAGAAAAATATGAGGTTAGTGGCATCGGAAAGCTAGGAATGTCTACTATGTTTCGTATTTGTACATCGAAATCTAATTCCAACTATAGGATGACTAAACAGCGTCATCTTGTCAGTGCGGTTAAGCTGATTTTTGACAGCCTTCTGCTGTTATACTATAAAATTCATAGAAAATTGTAGAAAAATCCTAAAAATCAATAAAAATTGGTTCTAGAAAGGTATGAGAAAGGGCTACAATTCATATAATGATTTTGAGTTTAAGGTGGGAAAAACAGGTCTGCAAGCAGGTGCAATATAGTGAAAACAAAGTAGAATGCTTGAATTAAAAAGGGTTAAATATRTGTTATTGTTGTGCATTGCTAATGGAGATCTATATATGAACTCCAGGTGGTATTTAAGCATAATTGAAGGYCTTGGAAGTGTTCTCCAATCATTAAACAAGAGTTGGGATTCAACTTTTTGGTTTGGCTTTCGGTTTGATTAACCGAACTTATTGAACAACATTGTGAGTTTATGTGGAGATATGTGTTACTTTRTGGTTATATATGCTTATATGCTTTACTTTTCTTCCATGAATCATGTTAGATCTTGGATATCCCCTTGAATTGTCAAATTGCTTCTTTTGATCTTTGTGAT
>NW_020202664.1:0-18980 GCF_001531365.2 Cynara cardunculus var. scolymus
AGATGATTCAGCCCAGTCATGTTCTTCAGCAATAAGGCCTTTAGCCTTTCGCTGGTTGTTCTTCATCTTCTTGTATTTCTCCTTCAGTTTTAAGTATTTATCATCTTTGGTCCTGAAGGAGGAAGAGGCTTTAGAAGATGGCGTCGTAGTCTTCTTCGATCTGCATTCACCTGCAAAATGTCTGGGCCGGTGACAGTTGTAGCAGACAGCTGAAGCCTTGTCTATTCTTTCAGACTTTGGCTTCTCCCTAAGGGATAGCTGAGGAGATCTGCAGAAATTGCTTTTACTGGCGAACCTCCTAAATGACTTAGTCAGGAGTGCCAGGGACTCACCAAAATCTGTTAGATCAGATTCAGGAATGTCCTCAAAAGAATCTATCTCTGTGATGACCACAGGAGGTAGAGAATAGACAAAAGGAGTAGAAGTTTCAACTGAAGAAGCTTCAGAGATCAAAGCTAAAGGGGAGCTTTTCATTTTCTTGGAATCTTTTACAATATTTCTTTTCAGTTGACGAGATTGCTTATGGTTAAGCAGAATCCCGTATAAGGTAGAAAGAGAAAGTGTGGACATGTCATTTGACATCTTGAGACACATGGAAAAGGTACCCCAAGGCTCAGGAAGGCATTCTAGAAACTTAGTTAAGGTTTCAGAATTAGAATATTCCTTGTCGACAGCCCTAAGATCAATAAGAAGGCAATTAAATCTTTGATGTACTTCAGACAGTGTCTCGGACTTTCCACAGAGAAAGCTTTCATACTGTCTTACTAAATTGATCTTTCTAGTCTCCTGAACCTAAGTGGTTCCTTCATATTGGACACAAAGAGTATCCCATACAGATTTAGAAGTTTTGAGTTTCATCACAGAGTGATAAATCTCATCAGGAAGAGACATAACTATTATAGACCGAGCACGTGTGTCTATAGTTATCTTCTTCTTGTCCTCATCACTCCACTAATGTGGAAGCTTTGGAATCTGCCGTTCAGGAATCGCAGCAGTTGTAGCTGTTGCTGGAACAGCCGGAACGATAGCAAATGGAATATATGGTCCATTTTCTATGTAATGTGGAATTTCAGGATCCACACCTTCCTGAAAAAGGGACATCCGGTTCTTCCAGAGACTAAAGTTGTCACGGACAAACCGGGGTGGTTTGGCAAGAGAGCCATTATCTTGTGTGTGTGTGTGTGTTTGTGATTTGTAAAGCCATTTGTAAGCAGTAAGTTATCTAAAAAGAGATAAATTAATACAGAATATTAGCTAAACACAAGGAAAGAAAGAAAAACACTGCTCTGATACCACTTATGAAAACAAACACAGTATTTTCAAATTTAAAATATATATTGATAAAGAAGATTAATACAGATTTTACAAGACTGTTTGCGGAAAGATAAGGTAAAGAAAACCTATCTAAACAATCTTTGGTTAAACACAGATCGTTAGCAAATACAAGAAAAGAGATTGCTAAAAGTAAGATCATTTACTTAAGCTAGAAGATGCTTGAAGTAAGAATAGGAAAGCAGAGAGATGCGCGCACTCTGCATGAAGAAGAAACACTTCTATTTATACCCAGTGCATTAAATGTTCATTTAATGCAATATGGTAGGTTTAGAGTGCGTGTCAAGCCTTAAGAGGAAGGTTTGTCCTTTGCTACAGTGAATAGTACAAAAGCACTATTTTTGAGCAGACATCCTTGCCTAAAGTTGGTGGACAAAGAGTCGACTAATCGGCTCCGTACCGTACTAACTTTTGCAAGGGTATAGGTTTGTCCTTTGTGTGCATAAGGACAAAACAACAACAATCGTGCTAAGCAAGCTTCCTTTGATCGCTGAATGCTGAAATGACCTGGAGGTCTCATCATCATTCGCTGAAGCTAGAGCAGTCTTCACACATTTGTAAACGGGCTCGTAATCACTGAATACCGCTTCAGATCAAGTACTCGTCAGTCTCTAATCTTCAGTTTCAGTCTTCGACATTTGCTGAAGGTTCTTTGGTGTGAGTGTTGTCTTCTTGAAGTATTGTTGTCTCTGATGAATTTACAATGCAAGTTCTTCAGCGATCACTGAACATACTCAGTGATGATCGCTAGAACTGAAAATACATAAACACAAATACAATGTGAAAAGGAAAAGAGATTATCATCAAATTACTGAGAGAGATGATCAACATATACTTCAAAAGAATTATATCATATGTTATTGAAATGTAAATTCATAAAATTGAGAACGAACGAATAGAGCTCTTTGTCGTTTAGGCATACAAGACTTGTTCAACGTGCATAGTTCCAGAAATGTTGTAACCAATTTCCCATTTGGTTTATTGATTTTTTCATCATTTACGACCGATACTGACTCTTTAAATCCACTCTAAAAAATTGACGTGTTTTAGTACTTTGAAAATTATTATTCATCGTGGTCGGCAAAATCAACTATATTAGGTTTTATTCGGTTTTCTATTCTATTTATATTCTTCTTGTAATATGTAACACCCCCTAGAATTTGAAAATAACAACTAATTGAAAACTCAGTGAAAACTGACATTTTAATACAAAATAAGAGTATTTGCCAAAAAAGCATTAGCGTTTACAAGACAGTGAATTACAAAGTTTCAGAGTTTCTAAAGACTTTCGAGTAAAACTATATTTAAGTCGAGGATTACTACAACCACCAAAGTTTGTTATCTTTAAAAGTATAAGAGCTCTCCAAAACTGCTATCTTCGCTTGTACCTCTAAATGGCACTCCAAGCTCTAGATCACTACTCACCACTATGACATGCTATACATATCAGTAAGAAAAAGTGTTGGGCTTACGCCTTTGTACGTTAAAACAATTTACCCCAAATTACAACCCATATATAAATAATGGAGTATTAGCAAAGGTTAACCTCTACAGGGATGATGATTAACTTACAAATGAAGCATAGAAATAATCGATTTATCTTGTGATAACGGGGGAGACCCGTTTCCATCAAGTGGCAGAACACTAAGTAAGCTACATCGAGATGTTGATGAGTAAGTCACCATTGGCATACAAGCATTGGTATTTACTCATCTTGAGCCTAATATAAGAATATCAAAACCCCTTACTTAGATGGTCCCCAAGTAACAAAATGAGAACATCATAACTTCTCAATCAAAGGTTGTAAGGCAAGAATATCAAAACTCCTCCATTGTCCCAAACCGATAAAATCAAGAAGAGAACATCAAAACTCCTTTTTTTTTTTATTAACCTGGATATCCAACCTGCTATGCGAGCCGACTAATTTCAGGACGACCACCTACTTTGCAGATAGCCCGGAGTCACCGCATTTGAACCTCCGTGGCCACAAGGGGATTTTTATTTCTCCTTGAATTTGAACCTGGGACCTCATATTACTTTTGACCTTTGAAGCCAAGCTCAAATCAATCAAACACCATCCTTGTAGTTCAAAACTCCTCTTTGTATAATGTATAGGTTGCGCAAATAGATCCAATACAACAAAACATAAAATGTGCAATAAACATATTTGAAGAGTTAACCAAAATATCACTTGGACTCACTAGTCAACCATGTGCTCCACATGGGTTGTGGGGTCTAGTAAAGGTGGAAGCCACCAATAACGAATAGCTACCCTTTTTCCAATAAATAAGTGATGGTAGAACAACATTATTTGCAATGTCATAAAGTCATCAACTATATGAACCAATAATCCACAAGTTAGACATTTGGTCACAAAATGAGTCCTTGGGTCAAAGAGCCATCAAGTTTAGTAATGTAACATAGTGCAATAATTATTTTAGTGCCAAAAATGGGTCTTATTCTCCATTAACTCCAAATCTTCATAAGTTTCGAACCCCTTTTTCCCAAAAATTTCATATAAACAGGGTAATCTAGAATTCACCCAAATCTCAAATTATTTAGGGGTATTCATAAAAGAGTTGTTTACAACATATATAAATATGAATTATGACATGTATAAAGCTTTAAAATGCAAAGTGAACTCATAAATAGGTGTTAAGAAAAAACCCCAGAATCCAGATCAAAGATGGCAAGAGGAAGGTGAATGAGATCTTAAAAAGCTTTAACTCTAAGGGGTTGTTTATCAAACACTTACTCAGTAAGTGTTTACCGGTAAAATTTAACACTATTATGTACTTACTGGGTAAGATTTTTAGTCCACCAAAACAACATCGTATGCAACAATTTACCCGGTAAGTATTTACCGGTAAAATTTAACACTATTATGTACTTACCGGGTAAGATTTTAGTCCACCAAAACAACATCGTATGCAACAATCTACCCGGTAAGTACTTACCGTGGTAAGAGTCGTCGCCCTCACTTACCGGGTAAGACTTTTGGTCCTTGTCTCGCACTTACCATGTAAGATTCTTGGTCCTTACTATATTCATCCGGTGAGGTAATGTTACTTGATAAACGTTTACCCGAGTAAGCATTTGGTAAACGACCCCTAAGACTTAAACTTGAGCTCCCAAGGCTCTTAAATGTATTGAAATCCACCATATTGGTGTCTCAAAAAAGCTCCTTGGATGAATTAAATGTACAGAGAAGTGAGTTGGTATACGGATTTTGGTGCCCTAACTTAAAAATCCCAACCTTTAGCTATTGCAACTTCACGTAACCTTGGCTCGTGGCCTTAGGGTCGCGGCCCAAGGGTCACCCTTTCCCAGAACTTCACCATACAAAAGGTTACCTGGCTTATATCGCAACCTAAGTCATACACTAGCCTGCTTAAGCCACTGTTTCAGCCCTGTTTTGCTCTTTTTCTTGGGTTTTCTTGTCTGACTTCATATCAACACTTGCACTCACAAAATATACTTAATAAATGGTATTTTAAGGTCGGAACATAATATAAAACCCCAAATCTATGTACCAAGATTTTGGGTGTTACATAATATAATAGAATTACGAATTTATAGCTATTGTTTATAGACTTTATAAAAGAGGAATTGCTTTAACTATAAAGGTTATTAGTTCTGTAAACCAAAAAGTATTAAAATAAAGCTTATAAATTGTAGTTATCGTTTATAGACTTTATAAAAGAGGCAACTCATGAATCATGTGATGTTGGTCAATGAAGTTTGTTTCATGTGAAGAAGTATAAATCAAAATAATCATGTGTTTAGAAACTCAATTTTTTGAACAGATCACAGTATTATTTCACATTCATTTCTTATCTAATCAGTATCAGCAAAACTTGACTAGATGAGGAGGAGAAAGATGATGATGAAGGGTCTTTTCATTCTAAACCATGAAACCCTAGTTCCATGTTTCTTATGGCCCTTCCTTTTAGCCCTTTTATTTAACCTAAACGGGTGGTGAGGGTTTTTAATTAGAGTTAGTACGTCGATTGTCACAAAATTAGTTTGAAAATGTCTGGTCTATTCAAAGTCTAGTCAATATTGTTTGAAAAGGTTTATGTGACGTTTTGGTTTTTAAGAGGTGCTGAAGTCTGAAGTTTTATTTCACTTCTGATTTATAAGAGGTGGTACTGAMGTCTGAAATCTGAATCAATAAGATTGTTTGTTTTTGTAAACTGATAAACGTCTGAATTTGTTTAAATTGTCTATTTGTATCCATTAGAAAATTATATTGTTGAGTTTATAAACAAAATTTATACAATTTCATATATTTATTCATCATCATTACGAACCTTACATCTAAATTGTATAATTAGCATTCATTTAAATGAAAATATGTCATTAACGTATTTAACACATTTAAATTCTATTAGAATACATCAGTTGAGAGACGTGAGGAATTGATTGAAAGAAATGATCGATTGAGAAATGTCGTTGTTGAGGGTTTGATGAACAATAAGAGGCAAGTAAGAAGTTGGTGTACCTCTTACCAGATAAGAGAACAATAAGACATAAGTGCCTCTGAAAAATTGGAAAAACCAAACAGTCTAAGTGATCTTACCTATTAACGAATCAGACATAAGAGACTAATAAGAACTTTTTTATAAAAAACAAACGCAAAGTCTAGTCAATCTGTCTTGAAGAAAGTCCACAGTAGTCCGAATCTGATAAGATAAGAGACCGAAATCAACCGCTCGTCCACAAGAAATCCGGTTTCGTTGTGGTTTGGTCCCGAAAAATGATTTGATTTGGGCTTTTGGTTGGCCCATTAGAAAAATAGTTAATGGATTTGGAAAAGTAAAAAACGATCGGGTCGGGTCGGTCCGATTTATATTTGGTCTGAATTCTGAAACAAATCAAGGATTGAGCAAATGGCAGAATAGGTTGATCTTGATTGCTACAAAACCCTCATGGAAGATGATCGCGATTATGATGATCATTTCATTCCGGTACGCATAAACATACTTTCTATATCCAATTATATTCATTCCGTTTCTTTGATTGTTCAGTCTTGAAGCGAATGAATGAATAGAATGACACGCTATTTTGATTACCTGCCAAGTGTTTGATGAAATTTCTGAATGAATGTTACTATTTAGTTGTTTTCGTGATCCGAATTCGGATGTAGGTGGAGCATACAGTGGCTGTTGAATTGATTATTCAAACGAATGAAGCTTCAAATTGTCAATGTTGGATTGAATTAAGTGACCCATTTGATTATAAATGTAGAATGCATCTCTAATTTTAGAAATATTTATATATTTATGTTTTTTCTTACTTCAAGAATTCACTTTCTTACCCTACATACAAATTGATAAATCCAGGAAATCAAAATAGAGAGATTTAGGTATCGGAACTCACAGTTTGGAGGATGGAGACTCTGTTGCAGAAGAAGACGAGGATGAAAAAGAAGATGATACTTGTGTTAGACTGTTATCATCTTCTTCTTTTTCATCTTCCAACTATTATTTGACTTATATCGGAAGTTCTTATGTCTACAAAGTCTTATTTTCAATGTGTAAACCATAAGACGCATATAGGGTAGCCAGAGCCTGACAGATCATCTTGATAAGTCTGTTTGTCTACTTCTACCAGAAGTACTACCCTTCCTTAGACAACACAAGATTGATATAACAATCAACAATCCTGCCCCTGCTCCTGCTCCCATCCCATGGAAAAAGGACTGCCAATCATCTCCAGAACTTGGTACAGGTGATGCCACATGTACAACTGATTTATTGCAACTTCTATCCAATGGAAACCCGCATAATCCCTTGTTTCCTTTATATGATGACTCTGAGAAGGTCTGAAACTGGGAGCCTGTTGGGATTTCTCCTTGCAGTTGATTGTTTGACAAATTAAGCAAAGAAAGGAACGGAAGAGCAATGAGCAGTGATGGGATCTCTCCAGTCAGTTGGTTTGATGACATGTCTAATGATTCTAGCTGACTCAAATTTCCGATAGATGATGGGATAGAGCCTTTGAAGTCATTGTGTGATACATTGAGAAGATACAGTTCCTTTAGTCGCCCGATTGTGCTTGGTATTTTCCCTGAAAAATGGTTACTTGAGATATCAATGGATGTGAAGAGCGTCAGGATTTTCACCAGCTCCAACTCTAGTCCTTTGACCGTGACCATCACAGTATCCTGATAGTATAAATCATTAAGTTGTAACACCGTAAAGCTGAGGTGTTTCTTACGTGATTGTTCACCACTCATCATAGCACCCCATTGCCAGAAGAAATCTGCTGGGACCTCACCACTAAAACTATTGTGAGCTATGTCTAGAATCTGAAGCTTTGGCCACTTGTCATTTGAGGCTTCACTGCAATGCATGGACCCATGGAACCTGTTGGATCTCAGAACAAGGACACGCAAATTGGTATGGTTACCCAAAAAGCATGGATAAGTGTCATATATCCTGTTGTTTCCAAGGTTTAACACCTTTAGCATTGTGCAATTGACAAGAGATGGCAGGATCTTCCCTTCCAGAAAATTTCCATGCAGGTCTAGAGTGTTCAAGCCGCAGCTGCTCGGAAAATTTCCCTTGATTTGACCACTGAGACCATTGTTTCCCAAGTTCAGCACCCCAAGGTCGCCACCAGATTCAGTGAGACACTGTGGTATCCTTCCGGTTAAACGATTGTTTGACAAATCAAGAACCTTAAGGTAGCTAGCATTGCATATGGTATTAGGGATCACCCCAGTGAGTAAATTGTTGGAAACAGAAAAGAAGTAGGCCATACCAAGGCTTAGCCCAATGCTTTCAGGGAGATCCGAATCGAAACGATTGTCAGAGTAGTCGATGAAGGTAGCAGTTGTTGGGGGAATCGGAATCTCCCCACTGAGGTTATTGAAATGCAAGTCAAGGACACTAAGATCAGAAAAACGATAGGGCTTTTGGAGGCTGGTTAAGTGGTTATGAGAAAGGTTCATATACGAAAGGCTTCCATTACCAACAGTCCAGATCCAGCTTGGTATTTCTCCATCAATTTTGTTKCTGGAAAGGTCTAGATTTATCAATCTTGATTGGTTTTGTAGATGAGGGAAMTTCTGAAGATTGCATGMAGCCAGMTTTAAYGAGAACAACTTTGGAAGATGAGACAAGCCAGAKATAYTGCTGTTTGTTATAACAGACAAGTTGTTGAATGAAAGATCAAGAGTCGTTAAGTTGGTCAGACTCTGAAAATCTTTGGTTTCTATCTTGCCAYTCAGCTTGTTTGACGATAGTAAGAGGATGCTAAGCTGTCGAAGTTCAAAGAAAGACCTRGGAATTTTTCCTTCCARTTTGTTACTGCTTAAATCAAGAGTATCCAACAAAGATGCAGATGCATTAGAAAAGTTRGCTARTTCACCATCRAAATYGTTGTTGGAAAGYTGTATCTTTTGCACTARCTGCAGAGAGAACAGAGATGAAGGTATGCTTCCATTGAATGCATTAAATCTKAGATCCACTAGAACAAGATTTTGAAGATCTTGGAAGTGAGCAGAAGGGATAAATCCYGATAAGCTGTTCCGTGAGAGGTCAATATGGGTAAGATTCTTACWCAGCTGGAATGATGGGATTTGGCCAATAAAGCTGTTTGATGACAAGTCTAGGTATGACAATTCGGTGAGGTTTTCCATGGACTTTGGGATTATTCCACTGAAATTGCTCTYGGACAGCTCGATCCGGGATAAGTTCTTAAGATTTCCAATAGAATCTGGTATCCCCCCTGAAAAGTTTGTGTTKCTGAGCACTAAAATTYGAAGGGATCCGTTCGTAGGAAAATGTGGTAAAGAACCATTAAGATCTGTATTAACTGATAAATCCAGAGTCTGTAAMCTCYGCAAYTGGAGGACCTTCTCGGGAAATTTTCCATTCAAATGGCAAGCACCAAGATGCATAACTGTCAGATTCCTGAAGTCTGCAAAGAAATCTGGAACTGGAGCACTCAGATCGTTCAGACCCAGACGAATTATAGAAAGTGACTTCAGGTTCGCAAGGGAGTCATCTAATGGGCCTGAAAGTTGACAATTTGACAAGCTCAAAACTTCCAGATTAGGCAAAGACGATGATAGACCTTGGCACCAGTCAGATTTTTGTGCCGATATATTCACATTATCCAGATAAAGACCTTTAAGCAATGTGAGGTTCTGAACAAGCGTGGTTAGGTTTGGTTTCTCAAGTTTTAGTGAACGAATTTCATAGGAGAAAAGCGAAGAGAGATCAAGAACTTCCAGGCCTGTCAGCTGTGACAATGCTTCAGGAATCTGGCCTGAAAAATCCGAATTTGACAAGTTCAAATACTTCAAACCGGCAAGACTCCCAAATCCGGCAGGAATCTGTATGAAATTGAACTTATTTCCTGCGAGATTCAGGTACTCAAGATTCTCTAGATCGAACAGATCACTGGAATCATCAATACCACCAGATATAGGTTCGTTGCTCAAGTCTAGAACAACAACCTGGCCTCTGGAGTTGCAATTGACGCCTCTCCAGGTGCAACAATCTGTTGTGACATTTGGGTTCCAAGACACCAGTTTTGTCGAAGCTGAAGAATTGAATTGGAGCTTGTTCTTCAACTGGATCAAGATTGATCGCTGGCCAATTTGACATCGACCAGAAACCAATATCGGATTTACCCCGAACAAAATCAGGTGAAAGAGTATGAAGAAAATCTGAAAACAGAGTTGGGTTCTCATTGCAACCATAATTTTAGACATCCAGATGATGCTTATGAACAGTAAGCTGATATATGTTTCTATCTTTTTCAGTATCTAGCGGTTAGGAAAAGTTGTTATTTTTACGGGACAGGAGATGTAGATACTAATATGTTTTTGATTTGAAGGATATGTCTTGACATATTCAGATGAACCTTAAGCAATCAATTCATAGTTGAATATTGAATTTGCCGTTTACTTTGAAGTCCTAGACCTTGTCTCCAAGTGGGATAAACGGGGCTAGTTTGATTTTTAATTTCCAAAGTGTAGCATCATTAGAACGATTGTATTCAAGTGGTATAAATGTAGGGTGTAATTTAGAGTGAATTTAAAACGATTGTGGCTAGAGATACCAATGTGAACAGCGAGACATTAGTCTCATGTTGCTCATTTTTCTATTGGTTGAGTTTTTGATGATTAAGACTAATATATTTGTTATATAGCATTTAATGTTGAAAATCGTGACACAAAACAAGGGAATGTTCTACGGTTTCGGACATGACTGCACATTGTATTCACGCACGTGCGTGTATAAGTAACTTTGCAAAACAGAAAGTTTTGGGTCTTCTGATAAGCCGCACTTTATATTCAACCATGGACGAGCGTAACGTTACTTTGCAAAACAGAAAGTTTTGGATGTTTTTCTACGGCTGCACCTTGTGATCAAGCACTGGCGGGCGTAATATTATTTCGTGAACATAAATATTTATTATTTGGGTCTTCAGACAGGACCACACCTTATGTCATACCCGACTATGCACGACGAGAATTATGATTTTCCTAATTTTTAGTAGTGTGATAAAATTGGGATTCCACCTACGAATTAGTATAAAATACCCCCGTTGAGTTCTATCAGGTAGAGAATGAAATTGAGAGCTTCGAAACCCTAGTTTGAGTTGAGAAAATATTGAGAGATTACATACAATTTAGTGTTCGATTTGTAATTTCTCTTCGGTGTTTAGGTGTTCATCAATAAAAGTTCCTCTTCTTCCTTGTGGATGTGTACATCACCATACCGATGGTGGAACCACATAAATCTTGTGTTTTGGTTGAATGTTCGTTGTGTGTTCTATCCTACTTCGTTTTCCGCATTAATTGTTGGTTGACATCACATTCTTTATTGTCATTGAATAAAGTTCATTACTTGATTTGTTTTTATATTATAGCCTTTGTGGTGGTCAAAACCCCAAAATTCAATAACATAAACCGGATTAAAAATCACAAAAACCAGTCTAATATCGTATTGTCCTATAGAATTTAAGAGCAAAAACCAAGTTTTAGATGCATCATGCATACAAAAGAGAAAAACTGATGGCGCCAAAAACATCAAGTACAAATTTGGTTTCATGATAGATTTTAGAAAATTATCTCATTCGTCTTGTTGTTGTCAAATCAACATGTGTTTAATCATATATGATTAAACTTGTGTATCATACGTATAATCATATATGATACTGATATTCTCGTTTTCTCATAAAATGTTTAGCTTTTTCTTTAAAATATGCTTTCTATAAGAATACATATAATGGGAGTTTCTTATAAAGAAAATAGGAAATTCGTGTAAATATCCAAACATTTAGAGTTCTTACCTCATTTTTATGAATTTTATAGTTTTTAATTTGATTACCTATACTATATTATAACATTTGACAAAAACTCTTTAAAATAATTTTTTATATACAAAGTACTGTTTATTGATACATATTATTAAGATTACAAGTAAAAATGTGCATGAATACATCTTATTAAAGTTCCGTGTTTGAATTCGTGTAATTAACTGCAGATAAACATAATCAAATACATGATAAACATCATTTTAAATATAAAAAATCTAAAATATAATTAAGATAATAATTGAGTTCTAACAGAATACTTAATTATTATTTTAAGAAAATATTTTATTAAACCATAAAAAATTAGTTCGTTTTTGAACTTTCATTAAATTATAATAAAAAAATTGAATGAAAGAAATTATACAAAAACAAAAACTTTTAAACAGTTAATTTGATACTAATATCGATTATTTTTTTCAAAAATTTATAATATCTTCAAATTTATATTTCATTAAAAGAACAAAAATAGATTTTTTTTCTCATAACCACATAAAATAGCATTATAACATTGATAGATCCAAAATATAAAACAAAAGATTAAAATCAAGATGTATCTCGCTGCATTGTACGAGTACCCTTCTAGTCTTAATTTTAGAATTCGATTTCACCAATAATGTCCCCATTCCCCAACATATTCAACGTGAAATTTCCTGTTAAATGGGGTGTTTAGATGTGTACAATCGAGTTCATTAACGGTATGAAATTTAGCATTTCATTTTGGCGAACATCACTCTTATACATCGTTTCTATGTTGTAATCTAGACAATAAAGATTATTCGGTGTCCATGCTTCTAATACAGCAAAATCAGACAAGCCATAGACAGACCTAGAGGGGTGGTTAGGTGGCACGTGCCACCGTGTTGTTCCTCCGTGGTAAGGTAAAAAAATTTAGGTAATTAGGTTCGTGAAAGGTGCAACCGTTTTATTCTAGAATATGCAACCGTTTTATATGGTGTCACCATATCCAAAAATTCTTGGGTCCGTCCCACAAGTCTGGATAGTAACATGCAGAGCAGTTGTTTCCGTAAATATCCTCAACTTGGCAAAATGAAAAGGCCATATAAGATACATTTTGGAAAACTAGTTAGGAGTAAACAATAACATATAAAACGACAAGGGTTGTGGTGTAACGGTTAAGACCCTAGGGGATGTGGTGGAATATCCCATCTGCCTAAGGTTCTATTCTAGACGTATTTCTTGCAGTAAAAATTTGTCGGGATTAGTCAGCCTAGGACACCGTTCAAAAAAGACATACAAATAGAAACAGGTACAATAAAAACGTTAATATGACCTTGTAGGTGTTTATGCACTATTATGCCAGTGGATTGCAACGAATTCCATACTACAACATCGTGACCGCAGTCGAGTTTAACAACCAAGTTCGGGATGGATTGGTGTTTGGTTCATCTATGTTTAGAACACCAGAATATCAAACCATGAACAAAGAAAGGCATGGGAAAATATATAGTAGGTGTTAACAGAAATGACTCGAGACAAAATTTGAGAATAATTCCACGGTTATAGACCACAATTCCTACTCGAAACATAAAATCTTTAGACCAATAACTACAAAATTTAAGCGGAACCTGATGGAGAAACCAACTTCACTCCGACGTCGTTTTCTTGGACTTTTTAATATTTTTCTTCCTCGTCTCCAGGGTATCAACACTTGCCTTCTTCCTTGCTTGTGAAATCTAAACATCCACCCGAAAATCACATATGAGAAAAAACTCACAAGATATAATACAGGAGAAAGATAGATGGCCTAGAACTTAGAAACATATCGAAACGTAGAGCATACACATCCAGTTGGAACCAAAATCAAGCTGCTTATATTACTAGCTTGAACAGCATCTTCTTTAAACAACAAATGGACACACACATGTTTTGACAAGATTTGAGCTCACAACGTTAAAGGATGCATTTGGTACACAGAAGTGACTGAACAGGCAAGAGTGAGGTAGGAGGGTGAAAGAATTATGAAAGGTTTTAGAGTTTTAATTAGACACCTGTAGTTTAGTAATTTACTAATCTTGTCTCATCGAGTCTAAATATGTCAGGTTAACTAAACAGATACCATCAAAAATTGAAGAATTTTTACCAGATAAAATATAGATATTTGGCTAGTTAAAATAAAAGCATATATAATTGACGCAAACTAACCTTCATGGCTTCGTACAATCTCCTCTTTTTGCGGGACATTGCCACCTTGGACATGTTGTCATCATCCTCGGCAAACTGTTGCAGGGCGTTATCATCTGTATCTTCAGCAATTTTCTTCTTAATCTCGGTAGTAGGAAGAGATGTGTATTGTGTCCCTTCCACTTCCATTTTTAGTTCCTGATGATACTGCTCCTGAAGAATCGACATCTGCATCCACCCAAAATTCCATATGCATATTTAATTAGATGGTCACAGTTACAATGACTCTAATTAACTAACCACCAGGATATAACGCAAGGTTTATAGCTTTACAGGATGCAGATGGAAATAGAGGTTCTATCATACAACCAAGAATAGTCGAGTCATTTATTTGGTTTTCACTTTTAATGAAGTTCAGGGACGAAGTGCTTCTGGGAACATACCATAGAAACCAAAATTGTAATTTACTCCGGAAAGATGCAGGCAAACTTGTCATTGCAGGAGACAAAGAATGTAGTGGAAAATGTATGCAAGTTCGTAAATCAGAAAACCAACCTTTCGTTTTCTCTCAGCAGCTTCTTTAGCTTTTGTTCGGTCAATGATCCCTTCAACAAGTAGATTCTGGGCATTCTCAAGATCATCTTGTTCGGCACCTGGCATTGGAAGAATTTCTTTTCTCGCAGCAGCTTGAAGCCTTTTAATGGTCTCTGCATACTCAGGTACATAGCCTTCTGCTTCATTGTCAACGAACGGAGACAAATGTGGTGGCAGAACCCTACTTGACAGAAAAGGTTTGAGCAACAGATATCAGAAACTGCTCGCAATAAAAGAGCTGAAATTGAAATACTCCCTACAACAAAAAAGAAGTGTCCACATGTCTATTTTACATAGCCTATTTACCAATTCTACCCTCAATTATGAGATGAGGAAATTCATTGCTCCCTCTATTATTAAGGGTATGATTGTCATTTAATTAATTAAAAAGTGTAATAGTTACATATTAAAACTCTGCCTTTTTCATTGTGGACATTTCTTTTGGGACAGAGGAAGCAGTAGGTGTTCTTTTGAAACCTACCTCCCAACCATATAATCCTCAGTTGGTAGTATGATCCATGCATTTATGCAGTCGAAGACCCATTGTGGCTGTACATAATCTCGGGAAATAAACCGATGACTTTGAGTTGGCCTATCAACAATCTGCAGAAAACACCAGCATAAGAAACCTATAAAAGCATTTGTTGTGATCAAATAACAATATATTGGGGTCAAAATGTAAAACATTGCCTGCTTAGATTTGTACCAATAGGAGGCATTTCATGCATATCGACATACCTGATAATTAATGCTCTGGTTAGATTCCTCAAATGGAGCTCCATCCCCCTCCCACGAGACAACGCCACCAAATGCAGTAATGACAAAAAGCAAGGACTCCCTCGGAACCTGAAAGCCCGTACAATACAATCACTTTGGAGCATGAAATATAGAAGGAAAAAAGAAACCCATATGAATAACATGATAAATGATTCAGAGGACACTAGCCCAACCATGCATGCTCGAAAAATCAAAAATAAAAGAAAGAGAACAAATTATTCAAACAGAAATGCACGTGCACATCAACTTATGAGGAACACCAACGTTCCACTCATATAAGATAAGCTTGTCAGTTAGACAGCATGTCACTACAACAAAAGTGGCTTTATAGGACGCTTAGAATGTCTAAGCGCCCTAATAGAAACGTCCAATCTAAAAGTGTTGCAATAGGCTTATAGGACGTTTTTGCATGTTTTAACAAGTTTTTTTGGACGCTTCAAAAATAAAGTGTCGTATTAGTTACTTTATAGGATACTGTTGAAAAGCGTCCTATAAACCCATCTTTTTATAGAACATTTTTTCAAATATGTCAATATAAAATAGCTAATACAACAGTTTATATTAAAGGAGTCCTAAAAACTTGTTGCAACGCCTAAAAGTGTCCTATAAACCTATTATAATACTTTTAGATACGACGCTTTTTGGTTTGGTCTATAAACTTAAGTCCTATAAAGTATTTTTTATTAGGATGCTTAGACATTTTAAGCATCCTATAAAGCCAATTTTGTTGTAGTGTGCTTTTTTATCAGTTATGCAAATGATCTCTAACAGTATATAACCCATAGAGGGATCACAAAAATGACCTAATCTAGAGTTTGATCAACCAACAAAAAAAAGAAAGTGGTCTCCACCTATATATAATCTTCCTAATATCATTATACTACGTGATATTGGTGGTGATGTGTTGAATATTAAAACCAATTCTCATGTTGCATAGGTTATCAGGCCCCCAGGACTATAAATAATTCCACAGTTCTCATGTCCCCTCACTTTTTTGTTCTTTCTTATTTCTCAATAATTTTCACACTACCTCAACAATCATTAGCCCATTGTCTCTGTCAAGACATATTTGACCATATTTCATAAAACAAACATATAAGGATTTCAAGAGAAAGACGCACAAGGGAGATGAACACTCTAAATGAAGCAAATACCGAGTTGCAAAAAACATTGATCTTACCTCACGACTCAAGAAGAAGGTCATATCTTTAAAGAGGGTTTTACAGGCCTTTGTTTCTTCGTCCTCATCATTCTCATCTGCAGCATTTTCAACAAGATTCATCAATGCACCAGGTTCATTAGCAGGAAGTTGATGCTGAAGTTGGGCTAGTCTAAGCTCAGATTCCTCAATGTTTGCTCCTTTCGTCTGGTCTTTAGCATCAACATACCTTGTTAAAGCGTATAAATCTGCATGAATTTTGAAGAGTTAATATCAGACATACAGCTCACAAAAACATCTCCAAAAACAGCACACTCATCCACAAACTTATGGTCAAAATATAGTGATCTAGTAACCATTTATCGGGTGGTAACAGCTTCATACCTGCTGCTAAAGCTTTCAGGCGAGGATCAAGGATAGGTGGATATTTCAAATTTATCGAATGATAGAGTCTAAGATTGACAAAGCCAAGGAGAGTCTGCATATTAAATTATCTATGTGTAAGTATGAGTTTGAAACAAAATAACAAATAGAATATACCGCAGATTCATAACAAATGCATGAACTTGATTATCACAAACCTCATAGAATTCCAAGAACGTAAGCATGATCTTGTAATCTACATCTTGAGGCATTACTTGCTGCAGTGCATGAGGAGTCAACCATGTGACTTTTTGCCCTTCAACATCTGCCTGAAAAGGTTTAAGTGGTCAACTCCCATTAGGTGAAATCATTCTACATAACACCAGATATATAGACAAATATACGCCATGACCACTATACCTGGTAATATATGCCTTTCACAGATATGAAAACTTTACGCAATTTATGTGTGCGAGAGATATATGCCTGCCACTCAAGGCTCAACCTAACAAAACATATATACCATTATATTAAACAGGCAACTAAAATGCAACACCAAAAGAAAAAAACAAGAGTCGGAAATCTCAAACTGAAAGAACACATACCCTCGACAGTTGTGGATTCGCTCTGCTTGAATATTTTCCCTCTCTATGGCAGGTAATGCAGCAAAAAGGTGCACCATGGTGAGGCAGTCATCCAAATCCCTTAATGAATCAATGAACTTTGGATATCTAAATCACAAAGTACCAATCAGAAAGTGATAATAACTGACAATACTATGTAACCTTGTTATAAATTGGATAAAGTCAAACAAACCTCTCCCGGATAAGCATATCAAGTGTGTAAGTAGGTTTCCTTGTCAACAGGCGTTCAGCAAGATCCTTGTTCTTCTTAGACACTGCTTTCTTTACCTTTTTCTCATATGCCCGCATCTCGCGGAACTTCTCAAGAAGTGGCTCATGTTTAAGAAACAATATATCTTTCATATGATAATATGTATGATGGTTTCCTTTCACCTTCTTCTTTGGGTCCCGAGGAAAAACACCTTTGAAGATGCATAATCTCCTGTTGAGTTGAAACCCCAAACACTTCAATATTAAATTGAACATCTTTGACATTACATAGTCTCTTATTGAACTGATAACCATTAACCCAAACACTTAAAATATCAAAATAAAAAAAGGGAGAAATTCTTTAAATCTAACATATTACATGTTCTGTATTTTGAATTAAGACAAACCCCATCACAGTAACTAGATGACTTCATAACTAGGATTATGTACTTCTTATCACAGTAACGCGTATACAAACACTAGGTGAAATTGGTCCATATACATGCAAATTGAATACAACTTAATACAAATTCACATTTAACTAAGAGAGAATCGATTGTAAGTTCAGACCTTCGGCTTCCTGATTCTTATCTCAGTTGCCTACATGTATAAATGCCAAAATTTCCAATAATCGGTACCTGAAAACGGAGAGACTGACTTGAAGGTACTTGACAGCTTGCGACCTGGTGATGTATCTGGCGGCGTTACCTTCCTTCTTCTTCCCCTGCAAAATACAAGTGAAACCATGGCATAAGAACAACAATATACTTGAGGATCCATTTGTGAATTTGGTTTAAAACTTACGGCAGGCCTGTAATGCTTCGGCATGGCTGGTAGTTGAAAGAAGGCGGTGTGAATGCCGTCTGATAAACCCTAAAAATGGGTTCTCGTTGTAAAGAGGCGGGGGGCAAACAGAGTATCGTCAACGTGCTACTGTCATATATCCTCCTTTTCTTTTTCTTCTTTGATTTTGGATATTGGGCTGGGCCTACTAATGGGCCTTTTTCCAATAACTCCATTTTGTATTGGATTGGACCTCCTCAGCCCAGACCCGACACTCAAATAACTTTTAAAAATCATTTTTTATGTATGAATTACTGTTTATTGATGCATATTATTTAAAATTCAAAATTATAAGTAAATTGTGCGTAGGTATAAATTATTAAAGCTTCATGTTTGAATTCGTGTAACTAATTGCAGATAAACATAATCAAATAGAGGATAAACATCTCATTTTAAATATAATTTTTTTAAATATAATTAGGATAATATTGAGTTCTAATAAAATACTTAATTATTATCTTTGTAAAAAATTACATTATTAAACCATAAATAAAAAATGAATTCCAAAATTACACAAAAAAAAAAAGTTTTAAGTAGTTAGTTTGGTACTAAAGGGGTGTTTGAGATTGTTTATAAAAGCTGTTTTTTAACTTATTTCA
>NW_020202664.1:19166-23294 GCF_001531365.2 Cynara cardunculus var. scolymus
AAAAAAAAAAAAAAAAAAAAAAAAAACAACATAAGTTGTTTTAAATAAACAATTCCAAACACCCCCTAATATCAAAAAAAAATTATCATTTTTTATGATATATTTTTATATTTATATTTTATTCCAAAATAAAAATATTATTATTTTTTTCAAAATCATATAAAACTGTATTATAACAACAAGTAAGACAAAAAGAAAAACGAAACGTTAAATCCGAGATGTATCTCGTTACATCGTACGAGTACCCTTCTAGTTAATTTTTAATGTATGTTTTCGGCATTGTTCAAAAAGACTCGCCGTAACAGTCTTCATTGTGTGTGGTGATTCAAGTCTTGTATCACATGTCATGTTAAGTTTGTAGTAGGTCATGGTCTAATGCATATTTTCAACACAATATTTAATTTTTTCTTATATTTTTAATGTTTTATTTGTTTGTTTTTAATATATAACCTAATTTAAATTGTTTATTATTATTAACTTATTGAGTAATATTAGAAAATGTATGTTTCTATATAATATTATATATGATATAGAGATATGTCATCATAAGTCACGTCTTCAAAAATGTCATGGTCTAGTCATGACTCCTAAGACTTGAGGTTTGACCTTAACGCCACATTATGTTTCACGTCATTTAGAGCCTTGATTTTTTGAGCATATTAAAGAAATTTTCATTTTAAAGATTATCACATTGATTATTACAATATTTCATATATGTAATAAAATATTATTTATCTCATAAATATTGTGCACTAAGATCTCTTGCTAGTGTGAATATATAAAAATATGTTCTGCAAATTTGAAGAATTATATATATATATATATATATATATACTTATAATAAATAAGTAACTTGGATGACACATGTCATATTCTTGTGAGTCGGTTTTACTATTTTTCAGCCTAAACATGTATCTAGACACAATTTACATTAGTGGTTCATTTAGATTTCTTTGAATGTATCTAGACACAATTTACATTAACAGTTTAATTACACTTATTTGATTGAGACACTACTAAAAAATGTGGTTTTCCCGACGGCAAAATCCGTCTGAAAAACAACTTTCCGACGGATATTGCAGTTGGAGAACCCCCCGCCGCTAAATGCAAATTCCGTCGAAAATCCGTCGGTAATGTTCAAAGAATTTTTTATTTATTTATATGTTTTTTCTTCTAAAAATATATATTTAAAAATTTCAAAATTTACGACTGATAATAATTTTTATAATAAAAAGTTATATTCCAACACAAAAGAGTTATACTCCTTCGGAAATCCGTCGGAACTTATTTAAAAAGGTATTTTTTTTTAAACATATATTTTTTTAAATAAATTCCGACGGAATATAACTTTTTATTAGAAAATTACAATCCGTCGGAAATATTTTTTAAACATATTTTTTTGGAAGGGACAAGAATAAAAATAATTCTTAAACATTTCCAACGTGGTATAATTAAATATAAAAATCAATTAAAATCCGCCGGAAATTTTAATTAATTAACGCTAATTAGTTTATTTAAATAAATTAGACCAATTTTATGACGGATTTCCGACGGATTTGTAACAGTATTAAATAAGTAAAAGAATTCGTTACAAATCCGTTGAAAACCCGACAGGAAAGTTGTAAAATAAAATTTTATTTAAAAAAAATCAGTGTCAGATTTGTGGTGGATTTGTGTCGAACGTCGACAAAAGTTGATTTTTTTTACTATACAGAGCTCTGAAGTCTGAAGGGTTTTACTTCAGAGTTATTTCAAGAGTACAAGTCCAAATCTGAAGTCATTCTTTAGAATTATACTTCAGAGTTATTTCAAGAGTACAAGTCTGAAGAGTCGTTCTAAATTTACTTCTAAGTTTAAATTCAATTTACTGATATAGTTTCATTTTTAAATTTAATTTTATTCTAGAGTTAACTTCATTTTAACTAATTATTGATATAGTTTCATTTCTAAATTCAATTATTCAAAGTTATTATTCAGAGTTATTTCAAGAGTACAAGTTTGAAGTTGCATCGTACTTTCGGTGATCATTAATATCTGTAAGATACGTTTCTGACATGATTTAATTTTTTTAAAATTAACCCGTGTAATACACGGGGATCGAACCTAGTATGTATATATATATATATAAGAAAATTATAAAAACTAAAAAATATTTTATATATGCATCATTGATTTATATTTTGGGGGTGTTTGGGATTATTTATTTGAAATAACTTATGTTTTTAAGCACTTGTCAACTTATTATAAGTTAGAAGAGTTTAACTTTTTCAAAAACTCTTTATTACCGGTTTGGCACCGGTATAAGTTGTTTATCCAAACACTCAAGAGTGCTTATCACCGGTACCACACCGAAATAAGTCAATAAGTTGTTTTTATAAACGATCCCAAACACCCTTTAACAATTATATCCTTACAAATTTAAAGTTTTCAAAAACAAAAATTAAAATGCTTTATATAAAATGCTTCTCGAGAATATAAATCAAATTTTTTCTTCATTTCCGTTTTCTTTTCTTTCATTTCCAAATTCGAAAACACAAAAAGAATAATATTACTTGAGAAGTAGTTCATTCCATTTCATATGACAAAGTAAACGACATTTTCTTGATTCCAATGGAATGAACCAATCCATTCCTTTCATCGATTCCTCCGTACCAATCAAACATTCTCCGTATAGAATCAATCATCCATTCCTTTCTTCGATTCCTCCATACCAATCAAACATCCTATGTATAGAATCATGTCGGGTTATTCATTCTTCTAACAGTTACTTCATCATAAAGAAGTTTTTCAAAACCGAATTTAACAGGAAAAAAATAATACTAAAATTAGCGTATGTTTTGTCTGAAAGGAAAGTTGGATAGATTACAAGCCAACGACGAAAGCTTGTAGTTTGGATTCCATAACGACTAAAAAGACGAGAATATTAGGTAAAGTGTGACTTAATCAAATGGGAAATATTGGGTTTTGGTATTAGTATTGATTCAGAAAATCTTCAAGTTATTCTTGCTTTTAGGAATCCATTGTATATGTATATATATACACACCCTTTTCATTTCCAATCTTTCTGTGCCTGTTTGATCATAAACAGAAGAAAAGTGCTTTTCAGATATAGCTGCTTTTTAAGGAGTATTCAGACTTCAATTCAACAAGTAATCTCTTTCTGATCTTCTCATATTCTACAATATGCATGCTTTCTTTTAAATAAGGAATAAAGTTGGTTTAATTTTGATCATTTGCTAGAATTATTATTAAGTAAACATATTTTATTGTCTAAGGGGAATTACGTTTACTTGTTTTTTAGATACAGACCGGGCTCTCGAAAGCTCATGTGACCAGGAGGTAGGCTGCTCATGGGTTGGGTTGATCGCGGGTTAAAGACATTTGAGCAACTCAACCCAATGCTTACGGTTTAAAAAATCTTAACCCAACCCAACCCGAACCAAAGTGCAACTCAATCCAACCCAACCCGTACGGGTTGGTCGGTTGATACTTTGGTACATTAAAACATTCTTCTAACCTATAATATGTTATTTCTCTACTCATAATTTTTTTTCATCATCAACCATTTGATACAATTTATCAATACTTCTTACGTATATCACATTCAGTTAATTTTCTCAATTTACAAATATATGTTCACAGTTACTGAACATATATATGAATGAGTTATATAAAGATGTGAATAGATTGAAAATATGTGTATATGAAGAGCATACATGATAGTGTTAATCGTCTAATGTGCATATTTATAGAAATTCAACAATCATATTAAACTCAAGAAATAAAAGGATATCGAGTTCATCGGGTTGGGTTTGGTTCAAATAATAGTAACTCAATATCAACCTAATACCTACGGTTTGACAATTTTACAACTCGATTAGACATCAGGTTGAGTTATTTCGTGTTGAGTTGGGTTGGGTTGATCGGGTTTTTGAGCACCCCTAGCCGGAGGTGGGAAGATATGGGCACAAATTAATACTTCTGTGATAATTTTATCTGTTGTTGCTACAAGCAGCACATCAAACTGTTGTATATATATATATATATATACATATATATATATATACATATATATAGGGGGAAGATCAAATGTTAACCAACAACTTTGTGTTAACTTTGAAAACCATG
>NW_020202664.1:23829-29791 GCF_001531365.2 Cynara cardunculus var. scolymus
TCTTGTATTGATAGCTTTTTTCTTTAATTATTAAAATACGTACCTAATTCACATGTTCAAATGGAAATACATGCAAGACCCATTTTCATATTGCCATATTACCAACTTTTATGAATCATGAACCATTGTGTTCATGTTACTTCTATCATATGAACACAAATGTTATTTTTAAGCTTGATACTAAATCTTTATATTTGTGTAAGTGTTTGCACCCGGTGTTCATAGCGTTGGGGTTATGTGTTCATATATTTTATACGATATGAACAAGAGGTGAACACGATATGAACAAGGGGTGAACAACCATATAAGATCAGAAACATATATAAACAAGAGGTGAACCTTAAACGGTGTGGATGCAATGCATGTATAAAACTCTAATTGACAAAGTATCACTCTTGAATGCGTTTATAATGAAGGAACTATTGTTCACAAGCTGTTCATATCGTGTTCATACCTGTTTTATTTATTTATTTCCTTTCGTATAGCAGTTATTCATATTATGTCCATATTGTGTTCATAAATGCTATGCAGTCCAAGTTCATATATATGTCAAATTTTTGTTCGTATTTGACACAATGATTCATATATTCATATATATATATATATATATATATATATATAGTTGTGTTCATATGGTTCTTACATTAACAAAAAAATCATAGAATTTTTGATTTTGTAACTCTCAATTAATTAATGATATGGGAGTTACATTTTTTTTTACCTAAATACCTTTTTCAACATTGTTCACTTATCTTTATGCAATTTTAAATTAAAAAAATAAGTTTTTATCATGATTAATTACAACCGTTTATTGAAAGATTGAATGGCCAAGATCGGTTAACAAAGTTAACACAAAAACTTTGGTTAACATTTGATCTTACCCCTATATATATATATATATATATATATCTATAGGGTTGGGTTCATGTAAAACCAACTTGTCTTCGTGAGACCCCTGTCCACTTTTTTACACTTGAAACTTCACAGCAAAATGTTGTGAAGGTAAAAGAAAACCGAACCTTCACAACAAAAACACCATGAAAGTTACCATTACAGCGTTTTGCTATGAAGTTTCAAGTGTTAAAAAATAGTCCCGCGGGTCTCACGAAAACACATCGTAACAAGTTTTTTATAACATTTTTATCATAAAAAATGTCGTATTAGTTATTTTTATAGAAGACTATTTGAAAAAGTGTCTTWTAAAAACAATTATCTTATAAAAAGATGGTTTTATACGACATAAAGTGTCTTATAACATAGCCAATGTTATGCCTTCTATTAAAAATGTCCTAAAAAACTTGTTGAACCTATTTTAAACACTTGATAAGAATCTAGAGTGATATTGTGACAACTTGAGCAGATCGACGATGGGAAGCAATGAAAACTCGGTTCACCTCAAAGTATTTGTCGACAAAAAGAAGAAAAAAGTGATGTTCGCAGAAGCGGAAGAAGACTTTGTTGAAATTCTCTTTAGTTTCTTCACTTTGCCGCTCGGAACAATCGCAAGACTCTCACACACGTTAGCGGACTCGCAGAGTACAAAAGTTGGAAGCTTGACTTCCTTGTATGAAAGTGTTGTGAATCTAAATGATCAGCATTTCTCTAACAAACATTCTAAGGATGCACTTGTTATTCCAAACAATTCATCGGTTTCTGTTCTCCGGAAGCTGAAAATAAATCTAGACGACACGAAACCCGTCAGTAATACTACTGTTGTTGGTAGTCAAGACGATGCAGTATTTGTCAAAAAGAAGACATCGTTCATCATCACCGATGATCTCAACGTAGTACCCGTGTTGCTGGATTCAAGCATCGAACTCCTTAATTCCCTTGGTGTTGAATACATTGATTTGCTAGATGAGAGAACCATTTGCTTTGGCTTGGAAGAGGTAAGTTTTTGATTCTTTGCTACAACAGGATTGGTTTTATCTTAAAATGTCCAAATATCTTAATAAAATATACTTTATAGGACTTAAGTTTATAGAACAAACCAAAAATACGTCTCATCTAAAAGTATTACAACAGGTTTACATGACACTTATAAGCATTTTAACAAGTTTTTTGAATGTTTTTTTTTTTAAAATAAAGTGTCGTATTAACTATTTTATACGACACTTTAAAAAAGAGTTTAGTACAAAACAATTGGTTTACATGACAAAGCATCTTATAAAATACTTTACTCTCAAAATAACAAATAARTGTTYACATTACTATTTTAGTTTGTCTYAAAATAAGTTTCTACTTTCAAARGTGAATGCCTACTTTCTCATGTTACCCTTAATTATAAGGTGAGTAAAAAAAATTTCTCTATAATTAAAAGTAAAATTGTCATTTTATTAATTAAAAAGTGTAATAATTAAACAATCCTAAAAGTATATGACATTTTCATTATGAACATTTATTTTGGGACAAAGGGAGTATCTAATAAGAAACTTTATTTAAGTGTCATAAAAACTTGTTAAAACATCTAAAAACGTCCTATAAACCTATATTAATGCTTTTAAATAAAAATGATTTATAGTTTGGTCTAACTTAAGTTCTATAAAGTATTCTATTAAGACGTTTAGACATTCTAKACGTCCTATAAAGTCAATTTTGTTGTAGTGTATATCCGTTTCTAGAATTATTTTAAAGAAATATGTCTTGATTATCTTCTTCAAATTACTATTTCAGTTTTCCAATCTACTCAAGTGGTCGTTATTGACAAAAAGTCCTTTGACAAATCTGGTTCTTCCGAGAAGTAAATCATGCTCGTGCTCGAGCTCATGCTTGTGTTGTTGTTCATACTCATCGTCCATCGCAAACTCTACCTTGAGCAATTCAACTTCGATTTCGAAGAACTCAGGCCAGTCACAGACTATAAAACTACTAGTACAGAAATCAAAGAAGAAGGTATTATGTGCACAAGTTGAGAATTTCTTTGTGGAACTTCTCTTCAGCTTCCTAACGATCCCATTGGGTGCCGTAAAACGTTTAACAAAGGATAATTCTTCTCCGATGGGTATAGATAATTTGTACAATAGTATTTCAAGTTTCGGAGATCGGAAATACTTGAAATCTGAGGACGTCACGACCATGTTACTTTGCCCGAAACTCGCAGCTAATTATCTGCGTGTGACCGACTTTCTTCCCATTTACGATGTAAATACAAGCAAGGGTCATTTCCTTAAGGAACAAACGACATTTATAATTTCTGATGATCTAGAAATAACAGTGTCACCGTCTATATCAACGATTTCGAAGTTCAACACACTTGGCATTTCTGTTGGTGATATCGAGGTTATCGAAGCGAGCGTAGGTGAACAAGAGGTAAGTTATCGTTTAGATATGTGCTTAGGGGTTTAAGACGCCAAGAGACAGTCTCAGTAGATTGTTTTATAAGACATAAGTTTTTAGGACTAAACGTTAAAGTGGGTTATCTAAAGGTGGTGCAATAAGTTTATATGACATTTTTCGATGTTTTAACAAGCTTTTTAGGACAAATCTTAAAATAAAGCGTTGTATTAATTATTTTATAGGATACATTTGAAAAATGTCATATAAACACTTTTTTATGGTACACTTGTTTTTATAAGACACTTTTTCAAATGGTATCCTACAAAATAGCTAGTATGACGTTTATTAAAGGTATCTAAGAAAATTTCTAAAAATATCCAAAAGCGTCCTATAAACATATTGCAACACCTTTATATATGATACTTTGATGTTTGATCCTACAAAGTTATGTGCTATAAAATAGTGGCGTCTTAATATAAACTCAATTTTGTTGCAGTGATTATAGACAAGAGATGAAGTATATATGGAATAATAACTATATTTTGGACACCCTTTTCTTGATTATGCAGGCACTTTTAATCCTCARAGCTTCTATCACCTCAACATCGGCTTTAACCGATTGCCTCGATGCGCTTATGAAGAAGCCAAAGGCATCGACTTGAAGCCCTAATTCGGTTGCTCATGGATTCAGTCATGATATTTGTGTCTTGTACTAGTATCGTTAATGGTTTACGCTTGTGTGATATGACTTTGTGTATATGTATATCGTTATTTCTATTGCAAAAATTGTACATGATCATGGAATAGTTGTGGATTTATATCATTTAAAATGATTTCAGTTGAGAAAGCCATGATAAAGTGACCCTGATATTTAGGTATCAATGTTAGCATATTGAAATCGGTTCCAATTTTTCGTTCAACTTCATCGGGACCTTTGGTTACTAACATTAGAAACAACAAACCATGTTAGCCATATCGAAAACTTAATACTGAAATCACGGAAAACAAAAGGGTTTTAGCCTGTGTGGCGGATCCAGAATTTTTACCTAGTGGATAGATTAAAGGCCCGCAAAGTCGTCCGATGTGTTTTTAGCTTAATTCCACCTTTTTGAGGAACTTTTTGTAGATTTCGAGGGACTTATCGGTTTTTTTGTTGATTTCGAGAGACTTTTCCTGTTTTTTTGGTTGATTTAAGAGATTTTTCTTTTGCTTTTTGATTGATTTTTTCGATGTACTTTCTTCGGTTGGTGGAGGACAGACGAAAAATCACTAGAGGGAATTATAGTAGTTTTTTTAACCTTCGATAAAAGATATTTTTTATGGGGCCCATCCCCCCACCTTTTACAAACTACATCCGCCCCTGGTTTTGGCAACGACTTTTATCGTCACTAAAAGTCCACGTTATAAATAGTTTATAATGACGACATGTCCTCGTTATAGCTTGTGGTTGAAACATATCGTTGCTAAAAAAAGGCATTGCCAAAGCATACTTTTCTTATATAACTATGGATGTGTTTACATATTCAAATGAGAACTATGAGATTTGATGTCCTTCCCATTTCAGCTCCCCATCATCACTTTCTAAATCCACAACTTAGCAATTAAGGTGTCATTTATCAAACGCTTACTCGGGTAAGTACTTACCAAGTCACTTTATTTTATCGGATGAATATGGCAAGGAATAAGAATCTTACCCGATAAGAACGAAGACAAGAATCTCAAGTCTTATCCAGTAAGTGAAGACGAGGACTCTTACCATGGTTAGCACTTACCGGGATAAATTGTTACATACGATGCGTTTTAATGAATAAAATTTTGCCCAGTAAGTAAGCGATATTGTTGAATTTTACCGATAAATACTTACCGGGTAAGTGTCTAGGTAAATGGTCCCTAAGTTTCAATAGGAAGCCTAATCTCTCATACAAATATGGCACTTGAAGCACGTGTTTAATTTGTTTCAATGCAGATATATCATTTATCAAAAACAAAAATAATACATTATCCAAGTTATAACATATTAAAACTTTTAAATAAGACAKAAATGTGAAACCTTCGAAAATCGTTCATCAAAATGGATTATTATAACTTGCTTCGTAAAGAAATACTCAATCATAACGTTGTTCACGTGTATGATCATTATGGTTATATTTGGTAAACTAACTAATAAGTTAGGAACCGTATAYTAAACACTTACTTGGTAAGTGCTTACCGTATAAATTTCCTTATCGGCATGAGAARGGCCAAAAATCTTACCGGGTAAGAGCGATGAGAACGATGAAGAGTCTTACCCAGTAAGTGAGGATGACGACTCTTACCCAAGTAAGCGTCTGCCAAGTAAATTGTTGCATTCGATATGTTTTGATGTACTAAAATCTTGCGCATCAAAATAAATCATAGTGTTGACTTCTACCGATAATCGCTTATCGGGTAAGCAATTGGGTAAACGACCCCTAAGTTTAGTTTCAATGCTGTAATAACAATGTCGTTGATCTTGAGTAAATTACCTGTTTGTGGATTACATAATCCATCAACACATAAATACATATACAAATGGTTGTTATTTGCTAATTAAACTTTAAATCATGTGAAACCAATCTGTTTTCAATTAACCATTTTTTTACACTTGAAACTTCACAGCAAAATGTTGTGAAGGTAACTTTCACAATGTTTTTGCTGTGAATGTTCG
>NW_020202665.1:0-2030 GCF_001531365.2 Cynara cardunculus var. scolymus
AAATATGCGACAGCGTTGGTGGATTGAACTTGTTAATGATTATGACTGTGAAATCCTTTACCACCCAGGAAAAGCCAACGTGGTAGCTGACGCTTTGAGTAGAAAAGAAAAGAGCGGAACTATTAAAATGGTGGCAATGAGAATAAGTTTAGTCCCTGATATTCATAAAGAAGTTCTGAGATGTCACAAGGAAGCTATGAAAGAAGATCTTATCAAATCAGAAAGGTTGGGTACAATGATTTCAACCTTGGAACCAAATGACAAAGGAATTATGTGTTTTCAAGGGTGAATTTGTGTACCATATTGTGGAAATATCCGAAGTATGAAACTAAAAGAAAGTCATAAGTCCCGATACTCTATCCATCCAGGCACCAATAAGATGTACAGAGATTTGAAATCTTTTTATTGGTGGCCAGGATTGAAAAGAGACATAGCTCGATATGTGGAACAGTGTTTGACATGTTTACAGGTTAAGATTGAACATCAGAAGCCGTATGGAAGTATTCAATCGTTAGAGATACCTGTATGGAAATGGGATCACATTACCATGGATTTTGTTATGAAGTTACCTCGAACTCCAAAGGGGTATGACGCGATTTGTGTAATTGTTGATCGTTTGTCTAAATCTGCACATTTTCTACCAATAAGAGAGAAATACTCTTTAGAAACGTTAGCACATATTTACATCAAAGAAATTGTTACCAGACACGGTGTTCCTTTGTCTATTATCTCTGATAGAGATAGTCGATTTACTTCAAAGTTCTGGGDRGGATTACAGAAAGCTTTGGGGTCTGAAATTCGATTAAGTACAGCTTATCATCCGCAGACTGATGGGCAGAGTGAAAGAACTATTCAAACTCTCGTAGATATGTTAAGAAGTTGTATTATTGACTTCGGGGGATCATGGGAAGATCACTTGCCATTGATAGAGTTTGCATATAACAATAGTTACCATTCTAGTATCCAAGCAGCACCGTATGAAGTGTTGTATGGACGTAAATGTCGAACGCCGTTATATTGGAATGAAGTGGGTGAGAAACAATTGACGGGTCCTGAAATTGTTCAAGAAACTTCTGAAAAGATCGAACAGATCCGTGAAAGAATAAAAATAGCACAAGATCGCCAGAAAAGTTATGTAGATAATCGTCGAAAGCCAATTGAGTTTAGTATAGGTGATGTTGTGATGTTAAAAGTCTCGCCATGGAAAGGTGTCATCAGATTTGGAAAGAAAGGGAAGCTCAGTCCAAGGTATGTAGGGCCATTCAGAATATGTAAACGAATTGGGCCAGTAGCATATCAGTTAGAGCTGCCAGAAGAGCTGAGTTTGATTCACAACACTTTTCATGTGTCGAATCTACGAAATTGTTTGGCTGATTCGAATCTAGCTATACCATTGCCAGAGATTCAATTAGACAGTAACTTGAATTTTGTAGAAACACCGGAAGCTGTTATTGACCGAAAGATCAGGTTGTTGAGAAATAAAGAAATAAGTTTGGTGAAAATTCAGTGGAAGTTTCACAAAGGACCGGAAGCAACATGGGAATTGGAATCAAAGACGAGATCAGAATACCCATGGCTCTTTGATTAAAGGAATTCCGGGACGAAATTCTTTTAAGGGGTGGATAATGTGATAACTGGATCCTGGTTATCACCCAAGGTAAATTAATGTGTGATTATCTGATTAAATGATTTCATGATAGCATGATAAATTGTTATATTTGATCATGCTGGTATGTGAAAATATACATAATATATGTATGCATGCATGTGTGTGTGTGTATGTGTGCATAAGTGTATATGGTAGTGTGAATAAGAAAAAGGGGCTGATTAGCCGACTTTCCTAATTTGGAAAGTATAAAAGGGAGGTTGAGCCTCCATATTTTTCCCTTCTTGCTTTGGCAAAAAGTTGTGTGATTTAAAAAGAGGAGAAGTTGACCGGATATCTTGTCTGGAGATTCAAGATTTGATTTCAAGTGTTTGATTTCAAAAGTTTGTTAAGGTGAGTAGTTTCTAAAACTCTTTTGCATAAA
>NW_020202665.1:2350-10774 GCF_001531365.2 Cynara cardunculus var. scolymus
CTAAGTCAAGATTGACCGGATTTGTTGTAATGTTGTGTTTTCGATGAAAAATGGTATTTTATCATAAAAAGGAAGTTTTGAAAGAAATGATTTTGTATTGATAATAATTTCAGTGGCTGCGGTTTATTTGAAATTATTTTGTGAAAATATTTTGATGAGGAAATAAGGGTGGCATATCAAGGAGAGGTGTACCATGGGATAAGGGTGGCATATCAAGGAGAGGTGTACCTTTGGATATAAGGGTGGCATTTGCATGTGTGTTGTATGTTATAACTCATTCTATTATATCCTTTAAGACAACCGTGGTCCGGAGTCTTTATATCTTTGTGACTTAAAGATTTATGATCAAGGTTCTTATTGGAAATCATAGTTTGGATGTTATTGAGGAGAAAATGTCAGGTTTGGCCTGAAGCTTTATATGACCTTGCTTGGTTAAGAAAAGGTTTAAAAGTGGCATTATGTGGAACCTGATTGGTTCAGAGTTTTGAGATTTGAATAAGCGGAATGCTTTACTTGTTAAATGGAAAAGATCTTGTAATACGTTTCTATTTATTTCATATATTTGTTATATATATGAAATGATATTTTTCCCTAAAGGTTTTGGTGATTTTCACCCTGCAATAACATAAATAGGGTATCTCACTAGACCTTTCGGTCTAACCCTCGTTTTGTGATTTAAATTATGTGTTGTAGGAGGTTCGGACAGTAAGGAGAAGGGAAAAGTTTAGTATGTTCCTTTATGCGCTTCTGCTTGAAGATCTGTTTTGATTGAATAGTATAAGAAATGTATTTTGAATTTTTGKACCTTGTATCTGGTCATGTTAGATTCTTGTACTAAGGGACCTGAATGGAATGATATCATGTATTTCTTTAGTATGAAATATGTGTTACATGCAATATGTGTGGGGTTGGGGCGTTACATTGGAAGTTATGACATTATATCGCATTCCAGCAAAATGTGCTCTTAACCATTTTGTTTTATCAGCATTGTCAAGTGTTTTCCTTGCATTGACTGGTGGAGCTTTATGAAGGTTGACTAACTTTTGTTCAAAGTCTTCCACCATATAAGCTTTGCAAGTCCTCCAAAATATCTTTTCCAATTACTCGTCTTTTTTTGTGCTAAATCATAAATTCATCTCGAGATGTCGATAACAAAGCCAGTGATTCGTGGTAGGGAATACATCTCTAATTGCCATGTTGATGGAAGCAGCTCGATCAGATATGATGCACAAATTTTCCAGCTTATTGATGCATTCTTTCAACCTGGATAAAAACCATGTCCATGACTCCTCGCTCTCTGTCTTGTCCACCACAAAAGCAATAGGCACAATTTGGTTGTTTCCGTCCATGCCAACTTTCAAAAAGATGGTACCTAAGTAAGGACCTTTCAAATCAGCATCGTCTATTACAATCAGCGGTCGTAAGCGATTTACGAACGACCGAATCTGCAAAAGTTGAAAAAGAACCAACAAAAATGAATATATATATAAAAATAATGTATATACATACATATATTTTCGACAAATAACCAATGAAAATGTTCTTACCACATAATCAATAGCGACAAATAATCGCTCAAACCGTGTCCTATCATCCGTCTCGATCTTCGTTACGGTCCTTGGATTAACCTTTTTCCAAATTGTAGCAGTTCACTGGGAGTAGGGAAAATTATTCCTCTGAGTCTCCTTTTGGTAAGAGAATGTCATAACACTTTGCATGCCAGGCTTACATATAGCTAACTGAGATTTTGTAGTTATTCTTCATATCAACGATGATATCATGGCTCTTGTATACTCTACTTGTGTCATTCCTTGCATCTTTCAATATATGTGTTAGCCCAATTCAAGTCATAAAAACAATTAGATCAAGATCAAAAACACAGATTGAACTTTGAATATTTGTCTATTAGTTCCAAACAATGATTACACAATTTTCTTAAAGATCTCTCAATGATCTCACAGTATATCTCTCAATGTTATGAACGGATACAAGATATGCAAAAAGTGTAACTAACAAAACTACCAAGCATCCTATTTATACCAAGGAATACAAGGGAACAAACTAACTACAAAACTTGTAAACCTATACTATAAAGCATATTAAAATAGTTTAAAGTACAAGGACTTGAATGCAACATTTTGTCCCAACAATATGACCCAACACCTTCTTGTTCGTTTGACGGTGATTGCTATACATTTGCTTCTATGAACATGTATGTAAGTCCCTAAAATTACGAACCAAAACAACTTCGTATCGTTAAGTACGGTTGCTCTTATTCATCATTTGCACTTTTTAGACATACATATTGCTTCAAACCTAGGTCACATGGAGCGGGTGGTTTTCATCTGGTAACCCTCTTCAAGACATTGCAGTCCCTAGGGCTAGTTTCAAGTCTTCTTTACACTTGAAAATTTGTCCAACTTTCACATGTTTAGAAAGTTGATATTTGGCAGCCAGTTCTTTAGGCTTGACAACAGGGACTAGCATTGGTAATGGGGAGGCATGCCCCAAAATAAATCACAACCCACCGGAGCACTAATATTACCCCTATCGGCACCTTCTTTATCTTCCTCCTTCACCCCTTCTTTATCTTCCTCCTCTACTCCTTCTTTATCTTCCATATCTAGTTCACTAGTAGTACTATCTGATTGTAACCCCAATTCATCTGTATTGCGATGATACAAACAATCCCCCGAGACAACCCCATAATAAGGATAAACATCAAGCTTATATTTCTCATATGCATTTTTAGTTTCATCTAAATTGGCCTCTTATTCTTCGACATAAATTTTAGAAATACGAATGCCATTAGGGGTGTGTAGAAAGTTATACGATCAAATTTAAACCAACCAACCCAATTAGAAACGACCGACCATTATTGGGTATCCAATTGTAATCAGATCGAATCAAAATTTCAACATCCAAATCAAATCGATCGGTTCTTGGATAACAATCCAACATCCAATAAAACCGAACAGATTCAATCCAATGACCATTCAATTCGCCATCCAATTATCCACCAATTTATATCTAATTAATAAGTATGTATAATTATTAACATTTTACAAAAAAAATTCAGTTGATATATATGTACATTCTTTTTTAATAACTTAAGAAAATATACGAATAATTGGTTGAAATGGTAGATTAATTGGTTGAGTATTGGATCAAAAGATTGAACGAATCCAATCCAATCTAATGGATAACCAATAGTAACATCCAATGGATGGAACCAATCAGATCCAATCATCTATTAGTTTTGGATTGGATCGGATCGGATCGGATCGGATGTCCAATGTTAATCGGATCGGATCGGATGACAAAATCCAACATCTAATTGATGATCGGATCGGATCCACCTAAATCCATTGTATTTCAACCGATAAACATCCCTAAATGCCATAATCATTTGGTAGATCTTAGTACTGGGACATCAGATGATTTTTGTACGACTTATATAGAGTGTTGTATGACTAATATGGAGTTTCATACGTCCCTTGGCTTTGAAATGGGGGATACAGAGATTGGTACGTTCTATGTAGAGTTTGAAACGGTTGATACTATGTTTGGTACGAATGATATGGAGTGATAGGAGCTACCTTATCACTTTGGAATGGCCGGTATGGAATGAGTGAAAGTATGTATTGGCTGTAACCCGACTCACTTTGGTTCGACAAATACGGAACGAGTGGAAGTGTTTACTGGGGTGGTCTGGCCCATGTACAGTGACTGGAATAATCTCTTGGCTTGGGTTCGATTGATTGTTTTAGCAGCACGATCGCAAACATATAATCTTAGGGCTTGCGGTGAAATATTCACAGCAATAGCTAGAAAATGTCTCGTCCCATCGGTGTCAAATAACTCGACAATCGAACTAGATGACCGAGATATATACGTTAATTTATAAAGATTTTGTAAATCTGATAACTTCAATTTTCTAGCTAAATAATTGATAAAACCTAAAATGTTAAGTGTATCGGCAACAAGGCAACCGCTTTTTGTGCTTCTAGAGTATATCTACCATGTCGTTGACTAACTGTCACGAACCTCCACAAAAAATATGTACCCTAACTTTCTCAATAACAGTTGACATTAATTATTGAGAGTTTCGAGAAGATAATCTTTTTATGCAAAAATTGGATTTATAACGTATCAGTGATGTTTAGTAAAAATCACACACACACACACATACACACACACACACACACATATATATATATATATATATATATATAGTAAACGAAAAGGATAAAATAGGAATCAAAATTCGAAAGTGGGATGGGGTGTCGGGTGGACCCTTTACATATCGTGCACCAACCGGTGCGTAAGGGGTCAACTCTTGGCGGCTTGGACTTGTCTCTCTCTCACACACACATATATGGTTGGGTTCACATGAGACCAAGGGTTTTTCGTGAGACCCATAAGACCAATTTATGTTCATTGATCAACTTTATAAGTTAATGATCTAATGGTCTAAAGTTGCACGGTGACAATTTTGTGATTATTGAAAAGTCTCATGGCGTTTATGAATGTTCAGATTGTCAAATTGTAGATCAAATCCAAGGGTTGAGAATTGGTTTTACGGGTCTCACGAAAAACCCTTCGTCTCATATGATCCCAAGTCTATATCTATGTATATATATATATATATATTGTAACAACTCACAATTTCTACGTACAGATAATCCACATACACATACTCATAAAACAAAATATAGTATTGTTACAAAATACGGACTAACATAAACTTTCTTCAATACATTTGTGAACAACAAAATTTTATCATTTCTAAACTTTCCCTTGCCCTTATCCTGCGAGGTTCGATTACCTGAAAAACAGGTTAGTCCAACAACGGAGCATTAGACCCAAATGGTCTAGTGAGTATACAAATCTCATACAATAACATACTGTCCAAACTAGCAGTCTAGAATCAAACCTGTACAGACATAAACGTTTTATCTATATTTATATAGATTCTTTTCCTCTCACGGTTACACCGTCATTTTATCTCTCTCGCGGTCACACTACCATTTCATTTCTCTCGCGGTTATACCGCCATTTCATCTCCCTCTCGCGGTTACACCGCCATTACATCTCCCTCTCTCGCGGTTACACCGCCATTACCAAGATAAGAATTTTAATTTCAAATAAAGTCTAATCAATCATCCACCGGATTTGAAATCCGGACAACACTACCCGGATATGGAATCCGGACAACCTAGCCGGATATGAAATGTAACACCCCCAAACACCACATTTGCATAGAACACATATTTCATTACATAGAAACATAGATTACACCATAAGGTCCCACTAGTACAATGATTAATATATGTACAGAATCTACATATAAAAATTTCCAAAACAAATCCTGTACTATTACATGTGATATAACATGTATCTTCAAAAGCAGACAACAAGTTAGGAAAATAATCACATTTTCCTTTTCCCTTTAATATCCCCATACCCCGCTATTCCTGCACTGCATAATTTAAAACAGAAAATGAGGGTTAGACCAGATGGGTCTAGTGAGTAAATCCCTTCTTTGCAAATGCAGGGTGATGAACACCAAAATATGATAATGTAACTTCGCTCAGAAATATTCTGCAGTACAATGAATGACRCAGTTCACAATATCATGTAAAATGRAGTACACCCAAGAACTTCAGTTMTATAAAATATCTCTGATTATAGATCCAATGTTTCMAAATAAATATTGTAACCAAAACTTCTTGAVTCAATAGAYCATTCCTTGMTAAATATTAACCAAAAAGATTTAAGGCAATATTTGCTTGATATGACAAATCATTTTCCCCTTCTCAATAACATCTAAATTATTATTAAATAGAAATAATATCTTTAATTCATCAGGTCACAAAGAAATGATGACTGAAAGTTATTAAATCCAATTAGTAATAATAAGAGTTATTAATATTATCCACATATGACAATGCCACCCTTATTCCAAGTACACCTCTCTTATTCCTCCATCAAAACAGGGCTACTTATCAGAACAGACATAAGTCACCATGTCTGAAAGTACCCATTCCCAGTTCCAAACCAGAACAGACAAAAGTCACCACGTCTAGGGGAACTATTACTTAAAATAAGTTTCATACCAAAACAGACTTACGTCACCACGCTTGGTAGAAACAATTTACAAAATCCACTTCCATACCAAACAGACTTACGTCACCACGCTTGGTAGGAAGGTTTCCCAAAATATAGTTTCNCAGACTTACGTCACCACGCTTGGTAGGAAGGTTTCCCAAAATATAGTTTCGTACCAAAACAGACTTACGTCACCACACTTGGTAGAAACAATTTAAAAAATCCACTTCCATACCAAAACAGACTTACGTCACCACGCTTGGTAGGAAGGTTTCCTAAAATATAAAATAACCATTTTATAATCCATAATTAAACCCAATAATTGACATTTTAAACCATATAAAAAGTCTAAAATATAAAACTCATGAAAATTCCAAATAAGAGGTTATCCAGATATAAAGTCCGGACAATACTTAAACCTTTTTGTCCGATTTACAAATCCGGACAACTCATCGTCCAACCTTTAACCGATTTAAACAATCCGGACAATACATCATCCAACCTTTAATCGAATTAAACAATCCGGACAATACATCGTCCAACCTTTATCCTATTTAAAAGTTAAAATATTTTAACAACTTTGTTCGGATAACAAGTCCGGACAATACCTCGTCCAAGGCTTGTGCGATTTAAAAAGTAATCCGGACAAGCTTTGTCCGATTAAACTTAATCCGGCCAGTCTTTGTCCGGATAAAAACCGTAAACAAATATATGATTTCTTTCCAAATATAAACAAGATTCATATTAAAACCAATAACAATTTTAATGCAAAAAGATTTAGAAATCACTCACCTTATCAGACTTTTGAAACCAAATACTTGAATCTTCAAACAAAGAAATCCGGACACTTCTCTTCCCTTTTAAATCACACAGCTTTTAACTAAAATCAGAAGAGAAAATATGGAGGCTAAGCCCCCCTTTTTATACACTTCCAAAAATATAAGGTCGGCTAACATCCCTTTCTTCCCATACAACTCCCCATATGCATGCATACATACACATACACCATGCATTTCTTATAATATGCATGCATCCATACACACCATGCATTCACATAACATGCATGTGTGTATAATCACATATACATGCACATACTCTCATACATGTATACACATAATTTTCACACACACTAGCATGATCAAATATAACAATTTATCATGCTGTCACATAAACATTTAATCAGATAATCACGTATTAATTACCTTGGGTGATAACTTGGATCCAATTATCACATTATCCACCCCTCAAAAGAATTTCGTCCCGGAATTCCTTTAATAAAAAAGCCATGGGTATTCTGATCTCATCTTTGACTCCAATTTCCATGTTGCTTCCGGTCCTTTGTGAAACTTCCACTAAATTTTCACCAGACTTATTTCTTTATTTCTTAACACTTTGATTTTTCTGTCGATTACGGCTTCCRGTGTTTCCACAAAATTCAGCTTACTGTCTAATTGAATCTCTGGTAATGGTATAGCTAAACTCGGATCRGCCAAACATTTCCGCAGATTCGACACATGAAAAGTGTTGTGAATCAGACTCAGCTCTTCTGATAGCTCTAACTGATATGCTACTGGCCCAATTCATTTACATATTCTGAACGACCCTACATACCTCGGACTGAGCTTCCCTTTCTTTCCAAATCTGATGACACCCTTCCACGGCGAAACTTTTAACATCACAAAATCACCTATATCAAATTCAATCGGCTTTCGACGATTATCAGCATAACTTTTCTGGCGATCTTGTGCTGTTTTGATTCTTTCACAGATCAGTTCAATCTTTTCAGAAGTTTCTTGGACAATTTCAGGACCCGTCAACTTTTTTTTCACCCACCTCATTCCAACACAATGGCGTTCGACATTTACGTCCATACAACACTTCCCACGATCCCCCGAAATCAATGATACAGCTTCTCAACATATCTTCGAGAGTCTGGATAGTTCTTTCACTTTGCCCATCTATTTGCAGATGATAAGTTGTACTTAACCGAATTTCAGATCCCAAAGCTTTCTGTAGTCCTTCCCAAAACTTGGAAGTAAACCGACTATCTCTATCAGAGATAATAGACAATGGAACACCGTGTCTGGTAACAATTTCTTTGATGTAAATCTGCGCTAACTTTTCTAAAGAGTATTTYTCTYYTATTGGTAGAAAATGTGCAGATTTAGATAAACGATCAACAATTACCCAAATCACATCATACCCCTTTGGAGTTCGAGGTAACTTTGTAACAAAATCCATGGTAATGTGATCCCATTTCCATACAGGTATCTCTAACGATTGAAGACTTCCATACGGCTTCTGATGTTCAAT
>NW_020202665.1:11001-12176 GCF_001531365.2 Cynara cardunculus var. scolymus
TTTCTTTTCTACTTAAAGCGTCAGCTACCACGTTGGCTTTTCCTGGGTGGTAAAGGATTTCACAGTCATAATCATTAAAAAGTTCAATCCACCGACGCTGTCGCATATTCAAATATTTCTGGCTGAACAAATGCTGTAGACTCTTGTGATCTGTATAAATCTGGCACTTTGTTCCCAGAAGATAATGTCCCCAAATTTTTAGAGCGAACACTACCGCAGCTAACTCCATATCATGAGTCAGATACTGTTTCTCATGATCTTTCAATTGTCTTGACGCATAAGAAATCACCTTTCCCCTTTGCATCAGAACACATCCTAATCCTAACTTTGAAGCATCGCTGTATACCACAAAGTCTTCGGATCCTTCTGGTAGAGTTAACACCGGCGCACTACAGATGTGATTCTTTAATAGTTGGAAAGCTTCTTGTTGTTCTTTTTCCCACTAAAACATAACATTCTTTCGAGTCAATTTGGCTAATGGCACGGCTATTTTAGAAAAATCCTAAATAAACTTACGGTAGTAACCTGCCAAACCCAAAAAGCTTCGAATCTCGGAAGGATTTTTCGGACCTTCCAATCTTGCAACTGCTTTTATTTTTACTGGATCTAGCTGTACTCCGGCTTCTGAGATAACATGACCCAAGAATTGAACTTTTCTTAACCAGAACTCACACTTGGACAGCTTGGCATACAACTTTTATTTCTTCAATAATTCCAGTATCAAACGTAGATGTTCCGCATGTTCTTCTTTGGTTTTAGAGTATATAAGAATATCATTGATAAATACAATAATGAATTTATCAAGATATTCCTTACATATCCTATTCATTAAATCCATAAAGGCTGCGGGCGCATTAGTTAAGCCAAATGGCATAACTAAGAATTTGTGATGCCCGTACCTTGTTTTGAATGCTGTTGTGGCCACGTCTTCTTCCCTGACCTTGAGCTGATGATACCTATATCTTAAATCAATCTTGGAGAAATAACTTGCTCCCACCAATTGGTCGAACAAATCATCAATCCTTGGTAAAGGATACTTGTTTTTAATTGTCAACTTATTCAGTTCACGATAGTTTTTAATTGTCAACTTATTCAGTTCACGATAGTCTATACACATTCGCATAGACCCATCTTTCTTCTTAACAAATAAGACCGGAGCACCCCAAGGTGAAGTA
>NW_020202665.1:13201-22747 GCF_001531365.2 Cynara cardunculus var. scolymus
TGAAAACATCTTTTGGGTGTAGTGCAGTCCCTTGACAAATGCCCTGTCTCTCCACAACGATAACATCTCTTTGGTTCAGAGGGACAACTTCCCTAGTGTATCTGTTGACACTGCGGGCAGGTTTTAACAGAAGTTAACTGTGTAACACGATTATCTGATTTAATAAATTTGGGTCTTCGAAAACTAACTGAAGATCTTTCCCACTTTCTTTTCTCAACAAATTTCTCTTCACCTTGCCGATTCTTATTTCTTTCAGTAACTTCGGCAGCATTAACGGCTAAATAGAAAGTTTCAGGGTTCATAGCAATCACGAACTCTCGAATACAAGGTTTCAGACCCCAAATATATCTTTCTACTTTTCGGGATTCTGAAGATACATAATGTTCAGCAAATCAGGAAAACTTAATAAATTTCTCGGTATAATCCCGCACAGATCTGTTCCCTTTCTCTAGCTTAAGAAAATCCTCCTCCATTTGTCTTACTGCTGTCATAGGACAGAATTGTGTTTTAAATTTACTCACAAATTCTTCCCAAGACATTGTTTGCAGTATATTTGGTTGTGCCGAGGACTCCACATCCCACCAATATAAGGCATTAGATTTAAGCATAGATACTGCGAATCTAACCTTATCTTCTTCAGAACACCTACTAGTGTTAAATACTGATTCAATTTCTTTTATCCAACACATTGCTTTAACTGGATCTCTTTCTACTGAAAAGGTTGGAGGTTTACATGTCAGAAACATCTTTATATCTCCTCCCTGATTATTGCTACCTACAGTTTCGAATCTAGTTGGCAGCCCCATAATAGATATTAGAGTTTCCCTCAGTTTTCCTATTTCTTCTGCTAGATCATTTCTTGTTATAAACTCTGATTGTTGCCTCTGTTCATGTTGAGCATTCCCATAAATAGATTCCCTTTGATCAGGGCGAATCTCAGCCTGACTTCTCTCAGGAATCTGACTCCTCCCTTGACCCCTACCTCTACCCCTTCCACGACCTCTACTTCTTGAAGCATAGGTTGATAGATTAGCGGGATATTCCTCCCTTTCTTCAGATACAGTGCGGGCAGTTCTCTCTAACCTTCATGATTGACTAGACATCTGCAGATATATTAGTATTAAATATCACATATTCACATTCCCAAATATAATATGGTGTCCGAGTATAGGTATATACCTGTAAATTCATAATTACATTGGCCATTTGTAATTATTCACCTTACATACTGTTCTCTTTAACCCATTATATTTTATTCTCAGTGATACTAAAAAAGTCCGGGACTCTTAACATGCAAATGACAGTTTAAGTCTAGGTATCATGCTTTGAATACCTAAATCTCTTAAACTAAGGCTTTGATACCACTTCTGTAACACCCCCAAACACCACATTTGCATAGAACACATATTTCATTACATAGAAACATAGATTACACAATAAGGTCCCACTAGTACAAGGATTAATATATGTACAGAATCTACATATAAAAATTTCCAAAACAAATCCTGTACTATTACATGTGATATAACATGTATCTTCAAAAGCAGACAACAGGTTAGGAAAATAATCACATTTTCCCTTTCCCTTTAATATCCCCGGACCCCGCTATTCCTGCATTGCATAATTTAAAACAGAAAATGAGGGTTAGACCAGATGGGTCTAGTGAGTAAATCCCTTYYTTGCAAATGCAGGGTGATGAACACCAAAATATGATAATGTAACTTCGCTCAGAAATATTCTGCAGTACAATGAATGACGCAGTTCACAATATCATGTAAAATGAAGTACACCCAAGAACTTCAGTTATATAAAATATCTCTGATTATAGATCCAATGTTTCTAAATAAATATTGTAACCAAAACTTCTTGAGTCAATAGACCATTCCTTGATAAATATTAACCAAAAAGATTTAAGGCAATATTTGCTTGATATGACAAATCATTTTCCCCTTCTCAATAACATCTAAATTATTATTAAATAGAAATAATATCTTTAATTCATCAGGTCACAAAAAAATGATGACTCAAAGTTATTAAATCCAATTAGTAATAATAAGCGTTATTAATATTATCCACATATGACAATGCCACCCTTATTCCAAGTACACCTCTCCTTGATATGCCACCCTTGTTCCTCCATCAAAACAGGGCTACTTATCAGAACAGACATAAGTCACCACGTCTGGGGGAACTATTACTTAAAATAAGTTTCATACCAAGACAGACTTACGTCACCACGCTTGGTAGAAACAATTTACAAAACCCACTTCCATACCAAAACAGACTTACGTCACCACGCTTGGTAGGAAGGTTTCCCAAAATATAGTTTCATACCAAAACAGACTTACGTCACCACGCTTGGTAGAAACAATTTACAAAATCCACTTCCATACCAAAACAGACTTACGTCACCAAGCTTGGTAGGAAGGTTTCCCAAAATATAAAATATCCATTTTATAATCCATAATTAAACCCAAGATTAGACATTTTAAACCATATAAAAAGTCTAAAATATAAAACTCATGAAAATTCCAAATAAGAGGTTATCCGGATAAGTTATCCGGATATAAAGTCYGGMCAWTACYYATMCCTTTTTGTCCGATTTACAAATCCGGACAACTCATCGTCCAACCTTTAACCGATTTAAACAATCCGGACAATACATCGTCCAACCTTTAATCAATTTAAACAATCCGGACAATACCGAACCCTTATCCGATTTAAAACTTAGAATATTTTAACAACTTTGTCCTGATAACAAGTCCGGATAATACTTCGTCCAAGGCTTGTGCGATTTAAAAAGTAATCCGGACAAGCTTTGTCCGATTAAACTTAATCCGGTCGGTCTTTGCTCGGATAAAAACCGTTAAACAAATATATGATTTCTTTCCAAATATAAACAAGATTCATATTAAAACCAGTAACAATTTTAATACAAAAAGATTTAGAAATCACTCACCTTATCAGACTTTTGAAACCAAATACTTTAATCTTCAAACAAAGAAATCCGGACACTTCTCTTCCCTTTTAAATCACACAGCTTTTAACTAAAATCAGAAGAGAAAATATGGAGGCTAAGCCCCCCTTTTTATACACTTCCAAAAATATAAGGTCGGCTAACATCCCTTTCTTCCCATACAACTCCCCATATGCATGCATACACACACATACACCATGCATTTCTTATAATATGCATGCATCCATACACACCATGCATTCACATAACATGCATGTGTGTATAATCACATATACATGCACATACTCTCATACATGTATACACATAATTTTCACACACAYTARYATGATCAAATATAACAATTTATCATGCTGTCACATAAACATTTAATCAGATAATCACGTGTTAATTACCTTGGGTGATAACTAGGATCCAGTTATCACATGAAATCCGGTCAATCATTGTTCGGAGTTCTAATCCGGACAACACATGATTATTACCCCGATTAACACTTGAGCGATTTAGGCATATCCGGGTGATACTTAACCGATTTAAAGAGAATACGGTTGCCTCTTGAGCGGTTTAGTACAAATCCGGACATCACTTGTCCGGTTTAGAGTAAATCTCGGACACCTCGTGTCCGATTTAGATAGAATACCGGACACCACTTGTCCGGTTTAGGATGAAGTCTGCACAACACATATATATATATATAATGGAATAACAAGCCAGATATTTAAGTAATTAAATTGTTATACAAATAATTGATACTTCGAAGCTTTTAACACTCACCTTAGAAACTGAATATCCTAGCTTTGAATTTTCTTCTCTTTTCTGCCAATCCGTATGATTCACAAAGGAAACTTTCCTATTATAGCAAGTGTGTAAACTTTTTCATCTAACTCCCTTTTCTATATATAGTAAATTCAAAGAGTGATGATGATGGTGCTCATCAGCCGACTTTCCCTTCCCTCAAAACAAAACTTTTATTAAATCCATCACACATCCCACACTCCTAACATACATACATATATACATATATACATACATATATACATATATACATATATATATATATATATACTAGTGGTGTACCCGCGCGATGCAGCATGGGTAAATCACAATCCGGAAACATTAGTTTGACTTTGAATCATGAGTTTGTGTGGTTATATTACAAGTCAACTAATATATAAAGTTGAAGATTAATTTTGTTTGTTAGCAAGACCGAATGAACAAAAAATTGCACACATGTCGGGTTTCTGAAACCATCTACTCGGAGCTCATTATAAAACTTGAAATTTTTGAATGAACAAAGAAATACAATCGTTTGTAAAATAATGTTCATATGTATATCGAAACTGTTGTTTGTTTTTCGTGATGCACTCATTCGTAAATATTTCCTGCAAAAAATGGCACAATGGTTTTAATAGAAACATATGGTACAAAATGTGTAATAATATAATTGTTGATTATATTTTATTCATCACGTAAAACTCATCAACAATGACCCTTAATGATATATAATAATATTGAATGAATTTCATAATTTATTCTGCCACACAGGAGACTTTAATAAAGTCTGCCTTTTTAAGCTAACAGCCATATGCTAAAGTCTCAGACTCTTGAAATCATTTTTCCCAACTCTTGTATGGACTACATGTTCTTCATTTGATTAATCCTCTTTAGAAAAGGCATGATTTACCTTGAAAATTGAAGTCTGGACTGTGCAATCAAACTTAAGACTGCGTCCAGACTTGTGGTTTGTGAAATCGACTGTTCGTAACTCCAGACTGTAGGTATCGTTTACCAAACACTTGAATGCTTGAACTTCAACAATGCTTCTCTGTTTTGCTTCCTGAAACATGATATCAATCTAAAAGAAAGAAAAGGGAATTAAAAAAAACTACAATGACCAATTTGACTATTTGCAACAGTCATGAACACTTTGACTTGTAGCAGCATGGGCATGCCCAAGTTCATGTATCGATACATATATGATAGAATGCATCAAATGATTTAAAACAAGACGAACATCAATTGCATGCTCTAAACCAAACCAAAGCCAATATTACCCTCTCAAAGTGAAGCTAGGGAGGGGGCAGAAAGTGGTTGTGACTAACAGCTTAAAGTGGGCTTCAACTTAGGCATATTCATGTGGTTTAAATCAAAATAGGCATGTTATATTCAAAAATTCTGAACAGAATATATAGCAAGTTAATGAGTGGGCTCACCACATTTGAAAACTTTGTAAACAACCCCTAACAGTGGAACATAAAGAACCTCAATCAACAAAGTGTAATTAGTGAATAGTGAACTTTTAGGAGAAAAACAGGCATTATGCAGCGTCTACAAAGAGTTAGATTAGCTAAAATATAGTCAAAGTCATGCTAGGGGGGGCAGAAAGTGGCTGTGACAAACAACTTAGAGTGGGCTTCAACTTAGGTAAGGCATTCTATAGCTAAAAAAAATTAACTGTAACATATGTGAATATGGAACAATAGGATATATGTGCACATAGATAGATTAGACCTCTGTATGCATTAATATATGAGTGTAGAAATACATATGCACACACAGGTTGCTGTTTTGGCAAACAATCCATTTAAACAGGAAATGGAAATATCAAGTTGGTTCATTTAACCAAGTTTGTTCGTATAAACATATAAATGGAAATATCAAGACATAACAGGGCTGTTTGGTTGTCATTTTCTATTTGAAGTACAATACACACACACAACACTCTGCTGTTGAAATTTAACACCTGTTGTTGACATTTAACAGATGCTGTAGACATAACCTACCACACAAACTCAAAAACTTAAAAAAGCTTGGTTAATATGAAGCAGTGTAAATAGAAATAGAAGTGGGAGAAGCCTATTTAAACTACATATGGCTACTATATTGATCTTTAGACTTAATATGGCCATTGTATTGACATTTCAAGTGGAACAACAGCTAGGTAGAAAGATAACATCTAAAAGTATTCAACTTTTAACCATATCACCTCAGAATATGATAGTTAAGATCCAATCACAACATACCTGAAATTTCCTTTTTCAATCCTTGGCAAAATTATTACAAGTGAAATAGGTCAAAATTTTGGATAAGCAAATGATGAAACCAAATTAAGTATCCAACCCATGCTTCATCAAACCAAGAGTGTCATGCAATGGTATACCTTGGACAAATTAAGTATCCAACCCATGCTTCATCAAACCAAGAGTGTCATGCAATGGTATACCTTGGACAAAGTAAGAATAAAGAGGCAGATGAAGCTTTGTATGAGCATTGAGCCATAAATAAATAAAATCCAAGAATGGGCTTGAAAGATATTCTATTATTTCAGGCTATATGACCTGCGGCACTCTTTCTTGTAAGTGGGCTTGAAAGATCAGTAGTTCAAATTTTACCCATAAATGGAAGGTTTATTTAAATACTACAGCAATATGATCATAGTTTATCTAAAGTGGAAAATTGGCACCTATGCAACACAAACACTATGACAACAACAATACTGCTAGTTCTCAGTAGCTTTGATTACCACCAACAACAACATGTTCATGGTTCTCCAATATTCTCAAAATGGGTGGTAGTAAGTTGAAGGTGGTGTGGTTGTAAGTTGTGGTACCAATGTGGGCTAGATCAAAAACCAATAGCCCATGGACTAAAGTTAGACTATCATCCTACTACTACTACACAGGTTCAAATGCCACTTTAAACATCTTCAAAACAGAACAAAGGGGCTATTTAAACCAGTGTTAAAACATAATGCAGTCTTATTGCAAACCACATATGTGTGTCCCAAACATGYGGCTAGATRTGTGTGCAGTCCCGAAGATGTGTGTCCCAAACAGAATGCAGTCTTAATTACCAATACTATTGCTTGCTTAAGATCTGCAAAGTTTTTAAGACTAAGGGGCCGTTTACCAAACCCTTATCCGGGTAAGGGCTTACCAAGTCACATTACCTTACCGGATGAATATGGAAGGACCAAAAATCTTACCCGGTAAGAGCGAAGGTAAGGACCGAGAGTCTTACCCGGTAAGTGAGAACGACAACTTTTACCCGGTTAGCTTTTACCGGATAAATTGTTGCATACGATTTTGTTTTGATCTTACCTGGTAAGTAAGTGATAGTGTTGAATTTTACCCGTAAAATCTTACCTGGGTAAGCGGAACCGGAGTCTCTCTATTCTTGATAGCTACAAGTTACTAAAAGGAGGAGAATTGGCCAATGATGAGATTTTTCTTGCATCTGCCTTTGGTTGGTGTATTGAAACCCATAAAACCCCCCTTATAGATCAAGATACTTCCACTTCCAACTCAAACAATAAGCAAATAAAGATGATAAATTCATATTCCATAACAGCCTCAAATTCAACCTCAACAAACAATAGACCATTAAAAATATAATAAAAAATAAAATAAAAATATGATTAAAAAACAGAACAGAGATGAAATGAAGATGGTCATGATCTCAAACCATAAACTATCTGTGAATACTTATCTTTAATCAAGATTTTAGTTCAGGGTTTTCTGCTGATTATCAACAACAACAGAGAAGAAGAATTAGCCCCAAAGAAATTGCTAGGGTTTTGAAGAACTTGTGGAGAAATGAAAGCCTCAAACTTCTGGTTATATGCACATATGAGATTGTCTTGGGAGCCGGCCATTTCTGCAAAGGTTGCAGCAATTGAAGAAAGCAAAGGGCTGACCTTACTAATTAGGAAGAAGGTGCAGATGAGGAATCATGAAAAGGAAGAAGGCACAGAGGAGGAAGCAAGAAAAGAGGAGGAAGCTGGAAAAGGAAGAAGAACAGAAAAAAGCACATTTTGATCTTACCCATTTTTGGCAGAAGAGATTGTCTATGGAAAAGGAAGAGAGAAAAACAAGGTTAAACTCAATGCATAATGTGACTTGTCTTTTAAGAGTTTTTTGAAAATCATGCATAAAATGGTTATAACTTGTGTTTAAAGAGTTGTATTTAAGACTTTGTCTTAAATGCTTATATATGTAGTATAGATATCTATACTACATTAATAAGCATTTAAGTCATTATCTTAATTACAACCTTCTAAGCACAAGTTACAATCATTTTGTGCAAGAATTCAAAAAATCTCTTAACTACAAATTATCATGCACAATGTACAAATTATTTATGCAAGGGTTTCATACCATACCAAATCCTAATTGGGTCAAACCTACTTTCTCCTTATAAGACATTTAAAATCACCAATTTGGGCCACTTTCTTCTTCTTCTTCTGTATCCAATCACTGCCTTCTCCACTCTTACCAATTTCAGATTTCAAATTTCAAATTTCAAATTTGAAATTTGAAATTTTGAAATTTGAAATGATTCTTGAAGGCTGTGAATATATATACACACYACACCATTGTTCTTAGCCACACAATTACTTGAATAACTCCTCTTTCACTCACTGTCTATCTCATCAACCCAAAGGTGAAACACATTCAAACCATACAGAAATGGATGCACCAAAAGGTCTATCTTCTATTCACTGTGAATTGAAGATCATGAATGCTAAAAACATCCAAGCTACCAACTCAAATGGCAACATATTTGTTAGATGCTATCTTTCTGTTGGAAACGACAAAAGGGTTCGTTTGGAAAGCCAACGAGTGTCTCCAAATGGAGACTTCTCTTGTGACGAATCCTTCTCCTTGGATTGTACAGGGACAAATCAGACCATGGACATGATCATCCATGGCACCATTGCCTTAGAGCTTCGTTGGAGGAGTAATGCAGTCGCCTTGTTTGGAGGGTCACGACTCCTGGGAAGATCGGAGGTGACATGGAGAAGTGTTTTTGAGTGACCAAACATGGAATTGGAGACAAGGGTGATGATGAAACCAAAGAAAAACATCGTCAAATTGCCATGTGTCCGTAATGAAGATTGAAACCCCACCAGGAGTAGATTTGGTAGAACGGAGGAGGAAGAACAGATGGGATGAAAGTTGTGGGTGCTGCCATGGTGATTGTTGCAACAATAATACATGCTTTGATAGTGAGCTTTTTGTCATACGTGCTGCCTTGGATGTATTCTAGATAAATTAATGAAAATAAACCATATACATTAGGAATTAGAGAGGAATTAATTTATTAAAGCATATGCTTTTTTTTTAATGTAAATTTTGCGTGTGTTATCACCAATGAAATATGTGATTTAATTCAATTGAAACCAAACATCCTGTATTCCTGAAAGGGTCGCCAACTTCTCAAATGCAATACTTTGATAAAAAAAGGGTGAATCTATATAAGGGAGCGATCAAATGAAAACCACTCAATTTGTAAAAACCGTAAAAACTTCATTCAACCAATCATAATTTTTCATTTTATTCATTTTTTTGTAATTATGAGAGGTTGATTAGTCATTTTTATTGTAGAGGGTGTTAATCATGGATATTATCATCTTCATTATTTTAATTTTGGAGAAATACATGAAACAGTTTCATTAAAATTTCATAACCTTATATGAAACAAATTCATCAAAAAAGTATTATATGAAACAATTTCACAAGATTAAACAATTTCATGAAAAAATTTCATAAGATTAAACAATGAAATCGACG
>NW_020202665.1:22923-29937 GCF_001531365.2 Cynara cardunculus var. scolymus
TATCATGCACAATGTACAAATTATTTATGCAAGGGTTTCATACCATACCAAATCCTAATTGGGTCAAACCTACTTTCTCCTTATCAGACTTTTAAAATCACCAATTTGGACACTTTCTTCTTCTTCTTCTTCTGTATCCAATCACTGCCTTCTCCACTCTTACCAATTTCAAATTTCAAATTTGAAATTTGAAATTTGAAAATTTGAAATTTGAAATTTGAAATGATTCTTGAAGGCTTCAATGGGTTATGTTGATTCAATGGGTTCTGTTGATTTTCCACTCTTACCACTATTATATTGTTGGTTCAATGGGTTTTGTTGATTTTCCTGGCTGTTTTGTTTTCTACACTGCATTTCCTGGGTGTTGAGTTTTCATTTGATGGGTTCTGTTGATGTAAACAGGTTATACCAATCCATTCTTTGATAATAGTTTGTTTTGTCTAAAGCTAAAAAATCAACAACTATAGGGACTGCAGGCCCAAAATCGGCAGCTAAAAGGACTGTTTTAGGGGTTGTTTAAGCTATTCTAGGGGGCTATTAACAGATGTTTTCTAAGGAAATTTGGGCTTGTTTTGAGGGTAGTTTACACCTGTTGTGGGAGAGGATGAATCCTAGATTAGAATAGAAATACATTTCGGGTAAGTATTTAGTAAACGGCTTCTAGGTAAGTATTTAGTAAACGGCCTCTAGGCTTTCTTTCTCCTTAAATGAAATTGGATTATCTGGATGTATTCTTTGAGCATCACAAAAAGCTTTAGCATATGGTTATTTTTTTGTATAATTCTTTAAATTGTATACATGTTTGAGGCACTCTAAACGCTAATTCACAGGATTAAATGTCTATTTATTAGGTAGCTTTTTGAGATTTATAACAGAAGTTCATTATAAGATCTCTTCAAGTTGTCATAAAGATTGGCTTTCACAAATATTCTGAATTAGTTACTGACACCATCCTACTAAATTTGTGAACGTTTGACCCTTGGACTCTTGATATGGTTTTAAATAAACATGGATATGATATATGCATACGGTGTCTGTTGTCCAATTTGTGGGTTTACTTGACCATGCTTCAATTTTAGACAAAAGTGACTGACTTTTTGGTTATTGTACTTGACTTTTCGTAAAACTAACCATTTGGTACTATATGTTTCTATTAAAATCATTGCGCCGTTTTTTRTAGGAAATATTTACAGATGAGTGCATCACGAAAACTAAACAACARTTTGGATATACGGATGAACWTTATTTACAAAWGATTGTATTTCTTTGTTYAGTAAAAAATTTCAAGTTTTGTAATGAGCTCTGAGTATATGGTTTTAGAAACCCAATACGTATGCAATTATTTTTTCATTCGATCTTGCTAATACATCATATTAACCTTCAATTTTATATATTAGTTGACTTGCAAAATAACTACACAAACTAATTACTCAAGATCGAACTAATGTTTCAAAATTGTGATTCACCCGCGCTGCATCGCGCGGGTACACCACTAGTTATATATATATATATATATTAAAAAATCTTAAATCAAAACTCGTAACCCGAATATTACAACATTCCCTCCTTAAAAGAATTCCGTCTCGGAATTCCATTTAAGCAAAAAGGTAGGGATACTTTATTTGCATTTCAGACTCTGATTCCCAAGTGGCGTCCGGTCCCTTGTAATAACGCCACTGAACTTTTACTAACCCAACCTCTTTGTTTCGTAGTTTCTTCACCTTGTAGTCAGTAATCTGTTCAGGGGTTTCTTCAAGACATAACTTTTCATCCACCTTAATTTCAGGTAGTGGTACTGCCATACCGGGGCTTATTAGACACTTCCTTAAATTCGACACATGAAACGTGTCATGGATTCTGCTTAACTCTAAAGGAAGTTCTAACTTGTAGGCCACTTCCCCAACCCATCCAATAATAGGGAATGGTCCAACATACCTTACACTTAATTTCCCCCTTTTTTCAAAACGTACCATTCCTTTCCAAGGTGATACTTTTAACATCACTCTATCACCCACTTGAAACTCAATCGGCTTCGACGTTTATTTGCATAACTTCTTTGTCTATTTTGTGCCACTTTCATTCGTTTTCGTATTACTCCAATTTTATCTACAGTTTGCTGAACTAACTCAGGTCCAGCCAACTGTTTTTCACCTAATTCATTCCAACACAAAGGAGTTCGACATTTTCGTCCATACAGAACCTCGAAAGGTGCTGCCTGAATACTTGAATGGTAGCTATTGTTGTACATAAATTCCACCAGAGCCAAATGACTATCCTATGATCCTCCGAAATCTATTACACACGCTCTAAGCATATCTTCTAACATTTGGATAGTTCGTTCACTTTGTCCATCAGTCTAAGGGTGATAAGTTGTACTTAACTTAAGCTGCAAACCCATTTCTTTTTGGAAACTCTTCCAAAACATAGAAGTGAACCGAATATCTCTATCAGAAACGATTGATAGAGGAACACCATGTCGTGTCACTACCTCATCAATGTATAACTTTGTCAATCTATCCATTGGATATGATTCTTTCATAGGTAAGAAGTGTGCAGATTTGGATAATCGATCTATTATCACCCATATAGCATCATAACCTTTTGATGTTCTCGACAATTTGGTTATGAAATCCATAGTGATGTGATCCCACTTCCAAACTGGAATTTCTAACGATTGCAACTTACCATAAGGGAGTTGGTGTTCAATATTTACCTGAAGACATGTTAGGCATTGCTCAACATGCTTAGCTATATCCTTCTTCATACTTGGCCACCAATAGTGTTGCTTCAAATCTCGATACATTTTATTTGTACCTGGATGAATTGCAAAACGTGACTTATGAGCCTCACCCAAAATACGTTTTCTGAGATCATCATAGCATGGTACCCAAATTTTGTTCTGAAAATTCCAAAATTCTATGTCATCTTTTACTAGATCAGATATTAATCCACCTAATCTTTCTTGTTTAACTTTATCCTCCTTCATTGCCTCACGCTGAAATTCTCGCAATTCTTCCTGAATACTGGGTAACAACTCATCTCGTAAAGCTACAGCTTTGATAGTTCCACTTTTCTCTTGTCGACTTAACGCATCGGCCACTACGTTTGCTTTTCCTGGGTGATACAAATTTCACAATCATAATCACTAACCAGTTCCAACCATTGTCTCTGACGCATATTCAATTCTTTCTGATGGAACAGATGTTGTAAGCTCTTATGATCTGTGAAAATTTGACATTTCGTTCGATATAAGTAGTGCCTCCATATCTTTATAACGAATACTACTGCCGCCAATTCCATATCATGAGTAGGATATTGCCTTTCATGATCTTTCAATTGTCTGGAAGCATAGGCTATTACCTTTCCACGTTGCATTAGTACACAACCCAAACCTATTTTTGACGCATCATTATATACCACAAAATCTTCCATTTCATCTGGCAAAGATAAAATTGGTGCACTACATAACTTATCTTTTAACATCTGAAAGGCCTGAGCTTGCGCTTCACCCGCTCATATTTCACATTCTTCTTGGTGAGCTTCGTTAATGAAGTAGCAATACGAGAGAAATCTTGGTTAAACTTAGGATAATACCCAGTCAATCCAAGAAAACTTCTGATTTCAGTTGGAGTCTTTGGGGCTTCCCATTTTTCAATGGCTTCAATCTTCAAATGATCCACTTTAATGCCTTCTTTTAAGATAACATGTCCCAAAAACTGGACTTCTCGCAGCCAAAATTCACACTTTGACATACTGGCATACAATCTCTCTTGTTTTAGCAATTCTAAGAGTAATCTCAAATGATGAGCATGCTCTTCTTCCGATCGAGAATATATCAGAATATCATCAATGAAGACAATCACAAATTTATCAAGATATGGATGACACACCCTATTCATCATGTCCATAAAGGCTGCAGGCGCATTTGTGAGTCCAAATGGCATAACCAGAAATTCATAATGACCATAACGTGTACGAAATGCTATTTCTGACACATCTTCATTCCGAATCTTCAACTGGTGATAACCAGACCGTAAATCAATTTTTGAAAAATAAGTAGCCCCAACCAATTGATCAAACAAATCATCAATTCTTGGGAGAGGATACTTATTTTTTATTGTCAGTTTATTCAGCTCCTGGTAATCAATGCACATTCTCATTGATCCATCCTTCTTCTTCATAAAAAGCACTGGCGCACCCCACGGGGAAGTACTTGGTCGAATAAAACCTTTATCTAACAATTCTTTTAATTGAGACATTAACTCATTTAACTCTGAAGAAGCTAATCTATATGGTGCACATGCAACGGGTGCTACTCCAGGAAGTAATTCAATTTGGAATTCAATCGTTCGATCCGGAGGTAAACTTATCAAATCTTCTAGAAATACCTCAGGAAATTCTCTTACGACTAGGATATCCTCCATCTTTCCCTTTTCTTTATTCATATCAATAGCATATGCAAGAAAACTAACACATCCCTTCTGTACATATTTTCGAGCCTTTAAAACCGAAATAAGGCTAGAGTAACGATCCCGTCGATCCCGGTAAATCACAACCCTTCCTTTTTCGGTAAGTCTATATGAATCATCTTTTCATCACAGACTATATTGGCTTGGTTTTTAGCTAACCAATCCATGCCTATAATTATATCAAATTCCCTTAAAGGCAAAGGAAATAATTGTATAGGCACCTCACATCCTTCTATACTTATAAAGCATTCATCTATTCTTTCCTTAACCAAAACTTCACTATCATTTGCTGTTTCCACAATTAGATCCTCACTCAATGCTTTAGATTCTAAATGTGAGTAGTTAACAAACGATGGTGACACAAAAGAATGATTTGCACCTGAGTCAAATAAAACTTTGGCACATACTGAATTAACAAGGAATGTACCTGTTACCACTTCAAGATGCTCTTCCGCCTCACCTCTCGTCATCTGAAAGGCTCTCCCTTTTGCAGACTCCCCGCGTCTTATCTCTCCTCGACCACTAGGGTTAACACGATTATCCACTAACCCATGACCGGTTGGCACATAACCCGATCCTCGGCCCCCAATATATCTAGATCCTCGACCTCCAACAAATCCAGACCCTCGTCCCTTCGCTTGTGGACAATCAGCGTCTACATGTTGAGATGAATTACAAGTAAAACATCTTCGCGTCATTCGACAGTCTCGAGCTCTATGTCCTGGTTCTTGACATTTAAAACATACCCGTGACTCCGTATTGCAATTTCCCTGATGTATTTTATGACATCGTGTGCATGCCTTATCAACAAACCTTGAGACTGGTCAATTCAAATTTTCCATAAACCTCGGTCTACGAAAATCAGTCATTATAGCTTCCCCCTTTCTTTTCTCTCCAACCTTTTCTTGTGGTTGTCAGTTAATGTCTTGCTCCAAAATTTCAGCGGCATCAACTGCTGCTTGAAACGTTGTCGGATTTCTGGATATCACATACTTCTGAAGATTTGACTCCAAACCCCAGATATACTTTCTCACCTTACTATTTTCAGATATGATATAGGCTTCAGCAAACTGAGATTGTTCCATGAAAACTTCTGTATACTGGCGGACTGACATGTTTCCTTGTTCAAGACGAAGGAAATCATCTTCTAACTTTCGCACTGCAGCTTCAGAACAATACTGCATTTTAACTTGATCACAAATTCTTCCCACAACATGGTTTTTAGAATGTTTGGATCTGAACTGGATAGAACTTCCCACCAGTACAAAGCACTTGATCTCAGACGGGATACAACAAACATGACTTTGTACTCTTTTGCACTTTTACTAATTTTCATACTCAGCTCTATCTCTTTAAGCCAACACATGGCTTTAACAGGGTCACGCTCCCCAAAAAATTTAGGAGGTTTACAAGCAAAAAACATCTTGATATCTCCTTCTTTCTGTATTGAGGACGAAGTAATGGGTACAGATGTACCAGTTACCGGGGTACTAGCTCCGACTTCTTCTTGCTGCTCAGGTTCACTTAAAATTTCTGGATTATTTGGAATTGAACGTCCCAACAAGTTCACCAAACTTTCTTGGAACTTTCCTAACTCTGCTGCCAACATTTCCTGGGTAATAAATCCGGGGTCAAAAACATTGTGTCCACCCCTTGCTCTTCCAGACATTGAACTTTCTTGAGCAGACAATTCTTGTTCTTGTCTAGTACCTCTACCTTTTCCTCGACCCCTGCTGTGACTTCGCGTTTCTATTGCCATTACATTTTCCGGGTCCTCTCCTTGTGTTACGGTTCTTCTTCCCCGACCTCTTCCATAACCGTTAGAGGTCCTTTCTAATTGATTAAGATTATCTGTCATTTTTTCAGTTGTACATATCTTTCTGTACATTTAAACACATATGATTATTCACATAATCAAATCATAATAACATGTTTATCCTCAAGTCTATCCATAACTTAGATTATATCAGCCGAATATAATCTATCTTTCTCATAATAGGTTCAGCTATAACATATTCCCCATGTTCATAGTCCCAGTGTTAGCTCCATTATTCCTATCTTGTAAAAGTATAGAAAAAGTATATTGTAAGACTTGACAGAAGGTTAACTCCACAGAAGACAACAGAGGACTAGCGACAGAAGCCGTATGATCGAGCAAGTGAAGAGTGGCAGAACCTTTGATGCGTCTCACAGAGGTTCTGGAAAATAGTCCTTTGTCAAAAGAACACGCAAGTCATTTACAGCAGAGCCTCTGAGATGGTTCACAGAGGGTCTGCGGTTTTCGTCTTCTATGAAGTTTCTGTTCTAACAGTTTTCAAAGGTAGTTAGCCGCATGTGCTTTCATGTGACTAGGGCTTAATTGACTCTCTTTGGACGACTCAGATGAAGACACGTGTCAAGATCTAGTCTCTAAGGTCGTTAGGAACTAGTATAAATAGCGGATAGGGCCTTTGTAAACTGTGTGCTTCCAGTATTGTAATTGTCAAAATTTTCAATTGAATTGATTGAAAACCTTTGGAGCAATTTTCTTGCATTCATCTTCGTC
>NW_020202666.1:0-1023 GCF_001531365.2 Cynara cardunculus var. scolymus
AAATTCCCTCAAAGGTAAAGGAAATAACTGTATAGGCACCTCACATCCTTCTATACTTATAACACACTCATCAATTCTTTCTTTCACTAAAACCTCACTATBATTTGCTGTTTCCACAATTAGATCCTCACTTAACGCTTTAGATTCTAAATGTGCGCAGTTAATAAATGATGGTGACACAAAAGAAAGATTTGCACCCGAATCAAATAAAACTTTGGCACATACTRAATTAACAAGGAATGTACCTGTTACCACTTCAGGGTGCTCTTYCGCCTCACCTCTCGTCATTTGAAAGGCTCTCCCTTTAGCATTACCCTCTGTCTGTCTGGTCCCTCCCCGTCCACTTGGACTTTCACGATTATCCATTTGCCCACGACCTGTTGGCACATATCCAGATCCTCGACCCCCAGAATATCCAGATCCCCGTCCTCCAGCAAAACCAAATCCTCTATTCTTTGCTTGCAGACAATCAGTACTTATATGTTGGGGTGAATTACAAAYATAACATCTTCGCATCATCCGACAATCTCGAGCTATATGTCCAGGTTCCTGACATTTAAAGCATACTCGAGATTCTGTATTACAAGTTCCCTGATGTATTTTATGACATCGGGTACAAGCCTTATCATTAATCCTTGAGAGTGGTCGATTCACATTTTCCATAAACCTTGGTCTACGGAAATCAGTAACAGTAACTTCCCCCTTTCTCTTTTCTCCAACCTTTTCTTGCGGTTGCCGATTAATATCTTGTTCTAATATTTCAGCAGCATCAACTGCCGCTTGAAATGTTGTCGGATTTCTGGATATCACATACTTTCGAAGATTTGATTCCAATCCCCAAATATACTTTCTCACTCTGCTGTTTTCAGATATAATATAGGCTTCAGCAAACCTAGATTGTTCCATGAAAACTTCAGTATACTGGCGAACCGACATGGTTCCTTGTTCAAGAAGAAGGAAATCATCTTCCAACTTTCGAACTGCAGCTTCAGGACAATACTGCATCTTAAACTTTACCACAAA
>NW_020202666.1:2308-30020 GCF_001531365.2 Cynara cardunculus var. scolymus
GCAGTTACACTGCCATTATATTTCAAAAACATTTCCAAACCATACTCTTTTCATCCGGATTAGAAGTCCGGTCAAACCTGTCCGGTTTAGAAGTCCGTTCAAAACACCTTGAAAATAAACCAACTCCCTTGTCCAGATTACAAGTCCGGTCAATACTTAAATTATAACGTTGTCCGGTTTAGAGTAAACCGRACGATACACCGTTCACCCTTTGTCCGGTTTAGAGTATACCGGACAACACACCATTTAACCTTTTGACCGGTTTAGAATATACTGGTCACTCCTTAGCCGGATTATAGACTTAAACCTTTTGACCCAAGCGGTTTAGAAATAAACCGATCACCACATGGCCGGTTTAGATGATATCCGGTCACCTCTTGGCCGGTTTAAATGATACACCGGTCACCTCTTGGCCGGTTTAGAAGATACTCCGGATAAGGCATGAGTGGTTTAGTTATCCGGATTTCAATCCGAACAACACTTGTACGGTTTACTCATGAATCATTATAAAATGCAACCAAACTCATAATAATCGGTTCTAAATGCTTATCAAACTGTATGTAAGCAATTCATATTCAAAGCTTTTTATACACTCACCTTTTAGAAGTTAAGAATTAAAACCTTTGAAATCTTCTTCTTCCTGTGAAATCCTCCAATTCTTCAGAGAGTAAACTTTCTAAAAATAGCAAGTGTGTGTGAACCTATTTCTTCCTCAAAACTATATATACAAGTACCAACACAAGGAGAGGAGATAGGCGGTCATATAAGCCGACCTCCCCTTTTATTTTAATTAAATTAAAACTCTCACACATACATACATAACATATACATATATATATATATATATATCATCATATATATAAATTAATTGATGATATATATATATCTGAAAAAAATAATAACCAGATTATTACAACGGAGAACAATTATTTTTACTATTCTTGATATCAAACAATTCATTTACTAAATATTTGTGTACAATATTATTCAATGTTGAATTATTTAATAAAGAATCAACAAAACTATACTTCTTCTGTTGATTCGATGATTTATCTTCATCTTTCACTATCCACGCCATCTTAAACTTCAATGAATTATCTGAAATAGGAAAAAAAAATTGGATTTAAATGAATAATGAACCTTATGTTTAATTTTCTTTTCAGTAAGCTTCTTCTGTTTCTTCAAATTCTTTTTAGATTTATTCTTTTTATAATACCAATTCTCAGAAACAGTTTTTTTTTTAAATTCTTTTTAGAATCTGAAGCTATGTCGGAATCCTCAGTCATTTCATTTTTAATAATAAAATCCTCGTGACTGGAAAGTTTCTTCGAGAAATCAAACTGATCAATCTCATCGTCTAAACAATTTTCTGAGTTCAAGATGTCAGAAAAATTGATTTCTTCGTTTAAAACATTATTTTTTTTCTTCTGATTCAGAAGTGTCACTTAAATATTTTGTACATGAAAAATATTCAGACTCAACTTGTTCCGGTTTGAGTTTAGAATTTTCTAAATTGTCAATTTTATTTAAAAATTCTTGTTTTTGTTTATTAAATGAAAGCCTTTCTTCATTCAGAATCTTCTCTAACTGAACCACTTGTTTTTCTAAAATTAATATTGGTGTATAAGGTTTTGGTTCAGCAGAATTAGATTCAAGCTCTGCTTTTTAATAGCTATGAAAATAATCAGTTGAAAATGCAGAGACTTGTGTTTTATAGCTGTCATTTAGATTTGTATAGTCAAACGGAACTTGCATTTTGTCTTTTTTCCGGTTAAAATCCTCTTGTTCCACTACTTCATCAGAAGATTTTGTAAATTTAATTTGAAACTCGGGACCACAGTCAAGATATTCAAATTTATATGGAGTTGGTGTATAGTATAAAGCTTTTTCTAAAAAATTTGGATTTTCATACCCTAACCCTTCCCGAGGATTAAAAAATCTTGTCTCAGAGGGTTTGTTTAGAAAAATTGTTTGATCAGTTTGCCCTCTCTTATATAACTTTTCCTCTTTAGCTTTCAGTTTTTCATTTAAATCTATAATTTGCAATTCAAGCTTACTAATTTTAACAATTAATTCTTCATTCACTAATTCTAACGATTTATATCTGTCATTTGAATAAGATGATTCAGATTTTAAGATGTTGAATTTTTCATGAAATGTTTTTGATTCAGATAATAAAGATTGTGCCCAATCAAAGTTTCCAGCATTTTCATCAAAAAGCTTGATGTATTTTTCTTTTTGCGTTTGTAAATCTTTTTCCAGATTATTTGTACACTGTTTTTCAGATTTTAATTGTTGCTGAAAACTTTAAAGTTTGGACATCATCTTTTGCATCTGATATATGCATAAATTTTCTAATACCTCTTCATTCAGCTCAGCATTCTCCTCATCGCACTCATCAAAAGCATCTATTTCAGTCATTGCCATCAGACAAATATGAGCCACAGCTTCTGACTCCTCCTCCTCATCAGTTAAATTCAGCCAATGGTCATCTTCAACCATCAATGCCTTTCCCGCATCTCTTTGTTTTGATAGAAGAAACTTATTCTTATAGTAGTCGGTATTTCTTGTAACCGGCTTTCTACAGTTTACAGCAAAATGTCCCAATTTGCCACAATTGTAGCATTTGGTGTTTTCGTCTGCCACTCCTTTAAGGAATTTCTTCTTCTCTTCAGGTTTCTTCTAAAACTTCTTTTCATATCTTTCCTCATCATACTTCTTCTTTTCTCCAAATTTGTTTTTAAACTCATATTTTGAACCCGAAGAGAATCTTTGATTATTAGAGTTCGGTTTCTTATGAAACTTCTTCTGAAAGGCTTTGGTCAGCATTGCCATGGCATGTTTAAATTCATTCATCTCTGAGTCCGAGTCAGAGCTGTCACTACTTTCACTTGACGACTCTCTTGTATGACTAACCTCTTTTACTTGTTTCCTAGATCTGACTTATTTATCTTTTCAGAAACAAAGGCCAAAAGATCAGTGACTTCCTTTTCCTTTTTCTTCTTTAAATCTCTGGCTTCTAAAACATCTTCCTCATTCTTTTTCAGAGTTTCATAAACCTCGTGAATATCGATATTAGATAAGGATTTATTAAATCTGATATGATTGGCATAAGGTTTCCACTTCGGTTGTAAATTGCTGAGGAATTTAACATTTACTTCAATGACAGTTTTAGAAATGTCATTCTTTGTAAGCTCATTCAGCAGTCTAGTTAGCCTATCATACACATCATCAAGGCTCTCTCCTTCTTTAGCCTTGAATTCCTCATAAGCAGAAATGCAGTTTGTGATTTTTAACTGAGTTCCCACCTTAGAACCCATCGTCATCTTTTCTATCTACATCCACATACTATGTCCAGAAGCTTTATGACTGACAATGCTTGTATAGATGTCATTAGTCAGCTCTTGCATCATAAAAGATTTGCACAACACGTCAGCATGTGCTCTTTCTTTCTCTTCAGCTGTGTATCTGGATTTCTCTTTGATCACTCTCTGAGCAGGTCTGCCTTCAGCAGGAATAGCAGGTGTTTCTCTCCAGAATACGGTTGGTCCTTCCATAAGAGATTCCATTATTAGCTCTTCTTCTTTCATGCGTTCAATAAAATTGAGAAATCTGTCTCTCCATTGGTTATAATCTCCTCTGAACAGAACTGGTGGCTTGGTATCAATACCAATATCCATAGCTTCTCTTGAACTCATTTTATCTGATTGAGATGATATCGGATCTTTTGCAGTTCAAAATTTGATTTAAAGGATTAAAATTCAAAATTATCTACAAAAATCGCACTCAGGAATTTTACACACAATCAACACTTAGAGAAAAAAAATTGAACACTTAGACTTATTCGGATTAGAAGTCCAGACAAGCTTATCCAGATTAGAAGTCCGGACAAGCTTATCCGGATTAGATATCCGGACAACTAAGTTTTTCAACTCTAAGCAAATCACACAGTTTATCTTCCTTACATACCCAACATTGTGCACATGAAGCCTAAGTTAGGATTTATCTTCCTTGACTATGAAGGCGGAGTCAGCGTCGAAAGAATGTATGAGTTACATCTCTGCCTAATGGAACATCTCGCATATATCAGATGATATATATGGTGAAATGAAGGACCGCAAGATCAGAAGATAATTTCTACGTCGAAAGGAGCTCGGAGAAGAAGTACTTGGCTTCATCAACCTGAGCAACTTAGATTAGTTAGATAATTCTATCTTGTAACTTGTCTTTCACTATATGTCTTTTGTTTCTATGTCTACTTTCAGTGTTAGACTTATATTTTGTAAGTCTAAGAAATGTACTAAAAAACTTGTAATTTTTCCTGTGAATTAATATAAGTATTTCATCTGCATCACTGAAAAAGATCCTCGAAAAGAGTAGTAGAGACACATGTCTATGAGTTCCAGTGTTCTCTTACAGTCACTGACAATCTATAAGTCAGTGAACATGCTTTCAGTTTTAGTTTCCCTCCTTGTACTTTTTCTTAAACTTATAACTTAAGAAAACTTATTAAGTAAGAAACTGACTCACTGAAAAAGATCCCAAAATAGTAAAAAGGGACATGTACTTTATATGTAACTTTTCCCTACTATTATCTGATAAGGCAACTTTCTTTATGTTGCTTTGTTATCATCAAACAGGGGGAGATTGTTGATCATCTCTCTCATTAATTTGATGATAATCCTTTACCTTTTACGAAGTATTATGTTTTGGTTCTTTAAGTTCCAACGATCATCACTGAGTCTGTTCAGTGATTGCTGAAAACATGTATTGTAAATCCTTCAACGATAGCGATACTTCTAGAAGACAAAACTCACACCAAGGAACCTTCAGCAAAAGTCGAAGACTGAGACTGAAGATTAGTGACTAGCGCGTTCATGATCTGAAGCGGCATTTAGTGATTACACCTGGTCAACATATGTGTGAGGACTGCCCACGCCTCAGCGAATGCTGAAGAGACCTTTAGTGTTATTCCAGCATTCAGCGACCAAATGAAGCTTGTTGTGCAAGATTGCTTTTGTTTTGTCCTTCCACAAACAAAGGACAAACCCATACCCTTTATAGAGTACAGTACGGTACGGAGCCGACTAGTTGACTCTATTACCCACCAACTCCACGAAAGGATGTCTGCTCATGAATAGGCATTTGTACTATTCACTGTAGCAAAGGACAATCTTTTCTTTAAAAGCTTGATGCATGTTCAAACCCTACTGCATTGTATTAAATGTGCATTTAATGCAATGGGTATAATAGATGAGTGCTCTCTCCATGCAAACATACGTGCATAGACATAAGAGATCACACACACATCTAAGAACACTTACGCTTATCTTCAAGCAAGTTAGAATCCCTCTCAAGTATTCTAAAAGTTCTTACCCAAGAAGAACTTATTTCCTTCTTTATCTTTCAGCCAATCTTTTCTATTTTGCTAAGAATATCTGTGTGTAAACTTGGATTGGTTTAGATAGGTTATCGTTACCTTGTTTAGTTCCGCATACAATCTTGTAAAAATCTCTATTGATCTTTCTTTATCAATATATATTTTTAAATTTGAAAGTTCTCTTTGTTTATATTCATTCCCCCCTTCTACAAACTATTCTCTAAAACTCTTGTAGACCTAACCGGGACCAACAACACCTTTTCGGTTCAGGTTGAAAATTATCTTGATGCACTTGATGACATCAAGGACAAGCTTTAATGGTATGTGGTTGAACAGGTCGGTTATCTGCTTCCATAAATTTGGATCTTCGAAAACCAGCTGAAAACCCTTCCCATTTTCATTTATCCGCCACTTTCCCTCCTCCCTGTCGATTCTTGTTTCTCTCTGTTGTTTCGGCAGCATCCATAGCTAAGGGAAATGTTGCAGGATTCATTGCTATTACAAACTCTCTAATAAAGGGCTTCAAACCCCTGATATACCTTTCCACTTTTCTTGACTCAAAGGAAATGTAATGTTCAGCAAACCGGGAATGTTCAATAAATTTTTACATGTATTCCGGTAAAGATCTATTGCCCTGTTCCAACTTTAAAAATCCTCTTCCATCTACCTCACCGCTGTCTTCGGACAAAATTATTCTTTAAATCTATTTACAAACTCTGCCCAAGACATGGATCGTATAATATCATGCTTAGCCGATGATTCTACATCCCACCAGTACAAAGTGTTAGATTTCAAGATGGAAACAACAAATATAACCTTGTCTTCCTCAAAGCATTTGCTGGTATTAAACACTGATTCAATCTCTTTTAGCCAGCACATTGACATCCTGAGTAATATATTCTGGTTGTGGTACCTACTCTTGATTGACATTCCCAGAATGAGGTTCTCCTTGATCCGGGTGAATTTCGGTCTGACTCGTTCTACCTCTGGCCTGACTTATCCCTAGGCCTCTGCCCCTGGTTCTTCCCTTGCCTCGACTTTCAGAAACATTAGTCGGAACATTATCAGGAGGATCCTCTCTATCTTCTGGATTGGGGCGGGTGATCCTTTCAGATCTACTTGATCGACTTGCCATCTACATATATTTAACATCAAATATCACGTATTCACATTCTGATATATAATAAGGTACCTGAGTACAGATATGTACGTGTAAATTCATAATTACATTGGCATTTGTAATTCGAATTTACCTTACAGATATGTACGTGTAAATTCATAATTACATTGGCNAATTACATTGGCATTTGTAATTCGAATTTACCTTACAGATATGTACGTGTAAATTCATAATTACATTGGCATTTGTAATTCGAATTTACCTTACATACTATCTTCTTTAACCGATCATATTTATTCCCAATGGTACTATCTACGTCTGGGACCCCTTAATATGCAAATAACAGTTTAAGTCTAGGCATCATGCTTTGAATACCTAAATCCCTTAAACTCAGGCTCTGATACCACCTTTGTAACATCGCAAACTTCCACATTTGCATATAACATGTACTTCATATAAAAGAAATACAATTTACACCACAAAGGTCTCACTAATACAAGGATGTTATAGAGAGAATTTACAACTCAAAATTCCAAAAGAATATCCTTGTATTATCATATGTATAACAGCATGTATCTTCAAAATCTATCATTCAACGGGTTGATCTTCGAACATCAAATAAGCACATTAGGAAAATAATCATATTTTCCCCTTCCCCTTAATATCCCGAGACCCATCTGTTCCTGCAATGCATATTTTAAAAACACAAAATGAGGGTTAGACCAGGAGGTCTAGTGAGATACCCTTATTTTGCAATTACAGGGTGAAGATCACCAAAACCTGTTTGAAATCCACATTTAAATAACCAATCACTTCTTATCAAATATAACTTCAGTAAACACAACTGCAATTTACAAATATAACTTCAGTAAACACAACTGCAATTTACAAAACAATCATACCACATAAGAAGATTAACTACTTACGTTCCCACTGAAATCTGAAATACAACTCTCAAGCTCACAAGTCACAACTGATTCACAGCTTATGGTCTCAAACCCATGGTTATAGAAAAGTAAGAATAAATAACAACCACCAGAGTTCTTAGTTATTATCAAAAGCTTTTAATTTAAATTTAAGTAAGAACTAGTAAAATAATAACCAACGACCCTCAAGGTTTTATTTCAAATCACTACTCTTTAAAATAGTCAGAATATGTTACCTCAAAATCAATTGAAATTACGGCAATTAATGCCTCTGGCTATAAGTCGTTTTCCCCTTCTCAATAACATCAATGTTATTATTTCAGTAAGAACAATATTCTAAGTCATCAAGTCACAAAGAAATGTTTAGAATTATCGTACCTTATGGATATAATAACAAGAGTTACAATAATTAACACACCCACAAATGCCACCTTTATATCCATGTGTACACCTCTCCTTGATATGCCACCCTTATCCCATGGTGCACCTCTTCTTGATATGGCACCCTTATTTCCTTTTTAAAAACATGGTTCCATACCAGAACATACTTATGTCGCCACGTCTGGAAGAAACATTCAAAACAGGGTTTCATACCAGAACAGACTTATGTCACCACATCTGGAAGAAACATTCAAAACAGGGTTTCATACCAGAACATACTTATGTCACCACGTCTGGAAGAAGTATTTAAAACAGGGTTTCATACTAGAACAGACTTATGTCACCACGTCTGGAACAAACATTTAAAACAGGGTTTCACCACGTCTGGAAGAAACATTCAAAACAGGGTTTCATACTAGAATAGACTTATGTCACCACGTCTGGAAGAAACATTTGATAAACTCAAAACAAGGTTTCATAACAGAGTAGACTTATGTCACAACGTCTGGAAGAAACCTAGTTCCATACCAGAACAGACTTACGTCACCACGTCTGGAAAGAACATTTCTCAAATCAGTATTTCTTTCAAAACAGACTTTCGTCACACACGTCTTAATAGAAAACATCAGTATCTTTTCTCGTTTCACAAATATCATTTAAAAGATACAAAATACCCTTTTCATAATATAAAACAGTTAAAATTGTTTACAAAATATATTGTGAATTACCATTAAAACAGCCCATTACGCATTAAAAAGTATTAATAAACAAAAATCATACATTTCCAAACATTCCAGAAATTCATTTATATATGACAAATCTACTGTATGGGTTAACAAAAAAATTTGTCATATTAAAATTTCTTCCACATATTTCTTCCTTACATTTTCTCTTTGTCTTTATCTTGTGATGATGGATGATCAGCAAAACAATATATTACAACAATTGAGGGTTAGACAAAAAGGTCTAGTGAGTGAATTATCCTCTTATAAACATAATTTACTACAAAAACCAAGATAGTTCAAATCTGAATTTGAACATTCATTCAACATCCTAGAAATCTTTCCAATCCATCTATCGCGGTTACACCGCCATTTCATCTATCGTGGTTACACCGCCAATTCATCTATCGCGGTTACACCACCATTTCATCTATCATGGTTAGACCGCTATTTCATCTATTATAGTCAACCAGATAGTACATAATTCATGAAGAGATTTTTGTACAATACTTAGTCCTATCTGGACAACCCTATGTCCCGTGAGGAGGTTACCGGAGAATGCTTTGATCTTATCCGGACAACATTTTATCCGGTGAAGGGTTATCAGACAGCACTAGGTCATATCCGGACAATACCCTGTCCGGTGAAGATCCTCACCCACTAATTTTCGATCAATACATAATCGTTGAGAGGTCCTTACTGGATACTACTTTGACCGGTGAGGGGTATCATCCGAATAAGCATTGAACGATAAGGGACCTCAACGGATGAAGTTGTGTTCGATGAGAGACCTCAACGGATGATACCTTGTCCGATGAGAATGTCCCTTTAGATCAACCTTGTGCGATGAAGATTTAAAGCAATATAATTGATGAGCAAGACAGATGATACACCATATGATACAGTTTAATCATAAATACTTCAGAATTGTAGCAATTCCTATTTACCCAAAACAGTATTGAAACACTCACCTTAGCCAAAATCTTAGTTTTGAAATATGCTTGCTCTTCTGCCTTAGATGATGAATTTGCCAAGGATACTTCACTGATATGAAGTGGTAAACTTTTCCCAGTTCAACCAAACTTATTATATATAGTAAGTGGGAAATAGTTTGGGAGTGGTGCATGGGTAGGCACCTCCCCCCCCCCTCCCCCCGTGCGTTACACACTTTTAATAATTAACACCAATAATTACAATCTAATGAGGAAAATATAATACACAGGTTAATTCCTCGAAAACCCTCACACTACATAATCCAACCCCGAACTTTCCATTGCCACATAACTTTAAAACCGATCAACTATAATTTGAAAACTTCATATTACAATATCCTCTCCTTAGAAGAATTTTGTCCCGGAATTCCACTAAGTAAACAAATGAGGATATTTTACTTACATTTCTGACTACAAATTCCCAGGTGGCTTTCGGTCCCTTATGATAGCGTCACTAAACTTTTACTAATCCAATTTCTTTATTCCTTAGTGTCTTTACTTTGAAGTCAGTAATGGCTTCAGGGGTCTCTTCAAAACACAACTTTTCATCAATTTGAATCTCCGGTAGTGGCACAACTACCTCTGTTTTTGCCAGGCATTTTCGTAGATTTGACACATGAAAAGTATAATGAATGCCACTTAATTTCATAGGAAGTTATAGTTTATATGCCACTTCTCCAACTCGTTCAAGTATAAGAAATGGTCCAATATACCTTGGGCTCAGGTTGCCCTTATTTCCAAAGCGAACCACTCCTTTCCAATGTGACACTTTCAACATTACTTTATCACCGACTAGAAACTTTACTGGTTTCCTACGTTTATTGGCGTAACTTTTCTGATGATCTAGGTCTACTTTCATCCATTCCCGAATTTGAGTAATTTTATCTGTCATCTGCTGAACTATTTCAGGCCCAGCCAATTGTTACTCACCTACCTCATTCCAACACAGCGGTGTTCGACATTTTCGTCCATATAATACCTCAAAAAGTGCTACTTGGATACTCAACTGATAACTGTTTTTGTAGGCGAATTCAGTTAAAGACAAATGATTATCCCACGTTCCTCCAAAATCAATAACACAAGCTCGAAGTATATATTCAAGTGTCTGGATTGTTCGTTCACTTTGTCCATCCGTCTGTGGATGATAAGTTGTACTTAATTTAATTTGTGAATCCATTTCTCTTTGAAAACTTTTCCATAACATAAAAGTGAATCGACTGTCTCGATCAGAAATTATTGATAATGGAACACTGTGTCGTGTTACTACTTCATCAATATATAATTTTGCCAATCAGTCCATCGAGTACAATTCTTCCATTGGTAAGAAATGAGCAGATTTAGATAATCGATCCACAATAACCCAGATGGCATCAAAACCCTTCGGTGTTTTAGGTAACTTGGTTATGAAATTCATAGTGATGTGATCCCATTTCCAAATCGGAATTTCTAAGTATTGCAACATACCGTAAGGGCACTGATGTTCTATCTTCACTTGTAAACATGTCATACAACGTTCAACATGTTTGGCTATATTTTTCTTCATACTCGGCCACCAGTAGAATTGTTTCACATCTCGATACATTTAGTTTGTACCTGGGTAAATAGAAAAACGAGATTTATGGGCTTTACTTAGAACACGTTCCCTAAGATTACCATAAAATGGTACCCAAACTCTGCTTTGAAAACATAACAATTCCCGACCGTCTTTTACCAGTTCGGATATCGTTCCACCAAGTCGTTCATGTTTAATCTTGTCTTCTCTCACAGCCTCACCTTGGAATCTTTGTAGTTCTTCTTGGATACTTGGCAATAATTCAGCTCTTAATGCTATAGCTTTAAGTGTACCACTCCTCTCTTTTCGGCTTAAAGCATCAACTATCACATTTGCCTTGCCGGATGATACAAAATCTCGCAATCGTAATCAGTAACCAACTCTAACCATTGTCTTTGGCGCATATTTAAGTCATTCTAATGGAACAAATGCTGCAAACTTTTATGATCAGTAAAAATTTGGCATTTGGTCTTATACAAGTAATGCCTCCAGATTTTCAGAGCAAAAACTACAGCTGCTAGTTCCATATCATGAGTGGGATATTGTTTTTCATGATCCTTTAATTGATATGACGCGTAAGAAATAACTTTTCCACGTTGCATCAGCACACAACCTAAACCCAACCTTGAGGCATCACTATAAACCATAAAATCTTTCGTTCCATCAGGTAAAGATAGAATTGGCGCGATACACAGTTTATCTTTTAATCTCTGAAAAGCCTTAGCTTGCTCCTCTTTCCACTCAAACTTCACATTCTTTTTCGTTGATGTAGTTAGTGGAGTAGCTATACGATAAAAATATTGTATGAACTTTCGGTAATAACCTGCCAATCTAGGAAAATTTCTTATTTTGTTGGTGTCTTTGGTGCTTCCTATTTCTCAATAGCTTCAATTTTGAGAGGGTCCACCCTTATACCCAACTCCAAAATAACATGGGCCAAAAATTGGACTTCTCACAACCAGAACTCACACTTTGACATCTTGGCATACAACTTTTCTTGTTTCAGTAATTCCAGAAGCAGTCGTAAATGGTTACCATACTCTTCCTCTAATCGAGAGTATATTAGAATATCATCGATAAAGACAGTAACAAATTTATCGAGATATAGACGGCATACCCTATTCATCATGTCCATAAATGTTGCTGGTGCATTTGTAAGCCCAAAAGGCATGACCAAAAACTCATAATGCCCAGAACGTGTACGGAATGCCATTTTCGATACATCTTCTTCTCGAATTTTTAGCTGATAATAAACAGATCGTAGATCAATCTTAGAAAAATAAGTGGCCTCAATCAATTGATCAAATAAATCATCAATTCTTAGGAGAGGATACTTATTCTTGATTGTCCATTTATTTAATTCCCGGTAATCGATACACATTCTCATTGATCCATCATTCTTCTTCACAAATAACACCGGTGCACCCCAAGGAGATGTACTTGGTCGGACAAAACCTTTATCCAACAATTCTTTCAATTGATATATTAACTCCTTTAACTCAAATAGAGATAATCTATATGGTGCACGAGCAACGGGCGTCGCTTCAGGCAATAATTCAATCTGAATTGCTTTTGATCGATCAGGAGGTAAACTTGTTAAGGCATCTAGAAATACTTCTGGGAATTCCCTTACAACTGGTATATCCTCCATTTTATTCTTTTCTTTCTTTAAATCGATCGCGTAAGCAAGAAAACTGATACACCCTTTCTGCACATACTTTCGAGCTTATAAAACGGAGATAAGGCTGGAATAACGATCCTGCCTATCACCATAGATTATAACCAGTCTCTTCCCCGGTAAATCTATATGAATCATCTTCTTATTGCAAGTTATATTGGCTTGGTTTTTAGCCAATCAATCCATGCCCACAATTATATCAAACTCTCTTAATGGTATAGGAAATAACTGTATGGGTACCTCACACCCTTCTACGATTATGGAACAATCATCAAGAACTTCCTTAACTGACACCTCACTATCATTTGTTGTTTCTACTATCAATACCTCATCTAAGACTTTAGGTTCTAAACATGTGCAACCAACAAATGATGCTGACAGGAAAGAACGATTTGCACCAGAACCAAATAAAACTTTGGCACATACTGAATTAACAAAGAATGTACCTGTCACCACTTTAGGATGTTCTTCAGCCTCGCCTCTCGTCATCTGAAAGGCTCGTCCACTAGCCATTATCTTACCACATCTTATTTCCCCATGACCACTAAGGACATTATGATTAACCATTGGCCCGCGACTAGGTGGAGCATAGCCAGATCCTCGGCACCCAGAATAACCAGATCCTCGTCCCCCAACTATAATAACATCCTGAAATAGCTCTTCATTAGAAGGCCATCAAGGAACGGATGAAAGTCCTCCCTTGCCCGACATCCAAACAGGCATCGATGAAGGCGCCTCTGGAAATGAGTTTCAACCCACGACATTCATTGTCGTGGGGGTTACCCCCATTGTTGAGTTGGTCACAAAAGCTGAGTTTCAAGCCTTTGCTGACATAATTCAGTGGTCCTTCGAAGACCTTAAACTCATAATTACGAGGGTTGCTGAATCCTTCCCCACCCAACATATCACCCTCATTCAGCAATCCATCGCATGTCTTGATACTCTTTCAAGGGAAAACACCACCCGCATCCATTCCCTCCAACGCCTAGTGACCCAAAACCACAACTACCATAATAACCTTATGGTCATCAGATTTGACTCCCTCTCCTCCCAAATTACAGCCATCGACGCATCCATCACCTCCCTCTCCTCACAAATATCAGCCATAAATGCCTCCATCGCCTCTCTCTCCACCACCATCCAAAACACAATCCCACCATCCATTCCCACCCCTTCCTCTGCAGCCCCACAAACAAATAAAGCCTTCAATTCCTTCGCTACAAATGTAAGGGAACTTATCTCCTCCATCACCATACCAACTACTACCTCCACTGTCTTGCTTCCACCTCCGCACCGGTTACTAGAGCCGACCTCCGCACATTCAAGGTGTCCATAATCTCCAAATTGAACGAGATTAACGCCAAGTTTGTGAAGAAGGGCATCGAGTACGCCGCCCCACAAGCCACAATCTTGAGGCAGCAAGCTCATACCAAAAGTCTTCTGCGCCAAATTGAAAAGATCATAGACGCATGCGTGTGGGACTTTTTGTCTCAAACCTTCGAAAGAAGAAGAGGTTCTCTACCTCTTGCTCTGTAGAGAGGCATCCATAGCATCAAAGGCATGATGACCAAGACCCTGATGACCAGGGTTTAGGTCCTCATGAGGGGGAGACACCATTCATCACACCAACTTCCACCACTTCAGCTCCGGCACCACAATCTCCATCTGCTCCGTCAACATCCAGAGCTCAAGGACTAGAGGCGAGGGAACCTGAGGCTCAGCCCTCTGAGGATGTACAAAATGTAGATATTCTAACTTTTTCCTCCATCATTTTTTGCAGCATCTATCTCTGATCTTGCTGTAGGAACTGTTACACCGGTTACTAGGGCAATCCCCTTGGCTGAAATATTCTCACCAACCTCAAATCCACCATACACCAACCCATCATCACCAACCCATGAAGTCTCATCCATCATAGTGAGTTCTTCATCACCCTCCAAAACACAAACCACAACCTCACCAACTCCTAAACAACGAGAAACCCAACCATCATTTACTCCATCACCCTTGCCACCTTTATCACCAACCCAACCAGAACCCCAACTAGAAACTATACAACAGAAAACCACCCAATCTACTCAACCCGACACAACCACCAACCAACCAGAACCATCACCCATCCAAACAGAACCATCACCCATCAACCCAATAAAACCAATATGTACTTGCAGACATACCCTCTTCCTCAAGGCAGCCTCCATCCAACGATATAGTGCAGGAAGTCATCGCTCAGATGGAAACATTAAGGAGACGTCTAAAGGTGCCACATAGAGAACCCATAATGATGAAGAACATCCATCAGTATCTCTACCATGATTGCGATGAGTATATAGTCCTAATTCCTCCAAACCTATTCCCAGAATCCATGGACTTGATCAGACACCGGTTCATGAGGCAGTACACTCAAACGCCACATGTCGTCTTCTCATGAAGAAATAAAGACGGTTCATGATATCAAGCTCCGGATCTTTGCCAACAAATCCATCAAATACATCGAGTACACCATGGAGCGGGCACATGGAATGATCTGCTTTTCAATGACAATGACCTAATCAACCTTAATCCATGGGACTTGATTGATTTGTATGGCCACACTACTCAACGAGAGGACCGTGTGATAAGGTACTGGATGGCGTGAAGGGTGATCATAAAGACGATGGGGACTCTAGTCAAGTTCAGAGAGAAGAATGATTTCCAAATAGCGCTAGAACTTGGCATCAGAATACTTTCATGCACCACTCCAAATGAAGACTTTCTTGGACTGTAGGAGAAGCACTCTAACGTTGTCTTGACTCAACTGTAATTGGGCTTAATCTTCAAGAATGATTTTGGTACCAAAAAGTTCTTCCGGTTGACTAAGGCCTTCAAGTATTCAACCGATACACTTAAATGGTTTCATAATGTCATTCAAGAGAGATTAAGTAAGGACAATGTGCCAAGGAGAGAGGGAATAGAGCTAATTCATGAGATCTCCATAGTCATCAGTTATAGAAAGTTGATGATGTGCTTCTGGAAAATATTCAATGGAGACCATGAATGAATTGTAATTTTTTCTATCCCTTATTTACTTATGTATTGTATTAAACAATCCTTTCAATGAAAATGAAACTTTTAACAAAAAGGATGTTTCTCTTAGCTTAGCCTATTGTACATATATATAGCTATTTGTTTATCGTTCATAGATAGTTATGCTTATTTTTCATTATTTAGGGGGAGATTGTTAGACCTCATAATTCTTATTTGTAGAAGTAATGAAAAATGTACTAAGTATGGAAGTCTGGAGACCCGATGGAAGAAGGAGCTAAAAAGATTCTAAGTGTTGAAGACAAACCAGAGATGCGATGAAGATCCAGAGAGTCTATGAAGACCTAAAGTAATCCACTTATAAAGAGTTCATCAGGTCGATGAACTTAGCCTTCCCATAACTACTCTGGTTTTGCAGCAGCTGAAGAATCGTCAAGTGTCAAACCTAGTTCGATCAGATATACTCTTACAAGTAGATACATAAAGAATCATGATTGGACACGATACCTAAAGACAGGGGCATTGGTCATGGTTTAAAAGATATTTTAGAAGCTCATGGACGTGACTCATCGCCAACATGAATTCTGTTACTCTAGGTAGTTAGAGATAAAACCCATCCTTCTAGATAGATATCTTCTTGTTTATCTCATAGATATCTTATATTAGATTGTTATCTCTTAGACAAGATTGCTAGTATAAATAACATTCATATGTCTTATGATTTAAGTAACCTTCTCATTATCGTTATTATAGTGAAATTCCTTGAAAGCTTCATACATTCTTGAACATTATTTAAGTTGTTTTTCACTTTCTCAATTTATACGATAGATTTAGGTTCTTAATCATAAATCTTCGTGTTATATTGAGAGATATGAGATCAACGATGCACATTTTATATTCTTTCTTCATGCGTTCAGAGAATCGAACATAAAGAAGGATTCATGGATCCAAATATAATGTCATCGACACATTTATTTTCCTAAGAAATAGGGTTTGATCAATCTTTCCACATTCAAATTTCTCGGTGATAAGAAATGAAGAAAGGGTATCATACCATTCACAAGGGGTCTGTACCCATAAAGAGCCTTATCTAATATATAGACATGATCTGGATACTTAGGGTCAAAAAACCTTGAAAGTTGTTTAACATAGACTTCTTCATGAAGTTCGCCATTCAGGAAGGAACTCTTCATGTCCATCTAATAGACCTTAAAATCATTGTGTGCAGTATAGGCTAAGAATAGTCGAATTGCTTCAATCCTAAACACTAGAGCAAATGTTTCATCATAGTCTATGCCTTCCTCCTGTTTGAATCCTTGAGCAACAAGCCTAGCCTTCGACAAGATTCTTTGGCTTGTCAGGTCTTTAGAGACTTTAAAACACATGGATTAACTATCCCATGATTCTGGAAGACATTCTCAGAATTGGTATATTCTTGACCAACAGTCTTGAGGTCGATAAATAAGTAATTAAAACGCTGATGTACCTCAGATAAAGATTCAATTTTTTTTATATATGAACATTTCATATTATCGCACCGAATTAATCTTTCTTGATTCTTGTACTTTGTTTGTACCTTCATATTTGACACACAGTGTGTGCCACATGGACTTAGAGGTTGTAAGTTTCATCACAGAATGATATACTTCGTTAGGAAGTGACATGGCTATGATGGATCTAGTTTTTGTATCAATAGCCATTTTTTTTTTGTCTTAATAGCTCAATTGGTGAGGGAGCTTTGGAATCTGCCTTTCAGGGATAATAACAATGGTAGCGGTGGTAGAAACTACTGGAGATATTGCAAATAAAACAAATGGTCCATTTTCAACATAGTAGGGGATTTCAGGATCCACACCGTCAAGAAATAAATACATGCGATTTTTCCAGAGACTAAATTACTCCCTGCAAAAATCTAGGATGTTTAGCGTGAAAGTTGGTGTTTTGCAAAACCGTTTTTGAAATGACTGAAAGTTGAAAGTTTTTCTAAGAAAGAAGAAAAAGCAATGCTCTGATACCACTTTTGGTCATAAAAAGGGTTATACAAGAGTATAAAGGTATAACAGACTGTAGAAGGGGGGGTTGAATACAAAGATACAAACTTCACTTTTTAAAATTCGTTTATTGATATTAGAAGATCAATGCAAAATTTAAGGTAAAACCTGATCTAAACACTCTATGAGAATCACTAAGTAGATGCACAAAGAAGATACGAATAAGAAAGAAGAAGAGTTTTTTTGGAAGAAGGCGTAGCTTAGAAGAAGAGTCTTCTCAGTTATTTATACTCATTGCATTTAGTGTTCCTCAGAAGGTACAATCCACGTCTCAAGAGAGGAGTGGAAGGATTTTCCTCGTTCATCAGAGGTGGCAGGCTTTTGGCTGCATATCAATAGTTGCATTTACAAAGTTGGTAAGCACGTTTGGAGACAATAAAGTAACTCGATACATGTACCTTTCTATGTAAAGCATGGGGGTTGTCCTTTTATGTGTATGTGATAAGATAAAAACTAATCTTGTTGAGAAAGACTCTTTTGATCGATGATAGTAAGGAATCATTGAGGACTCTTCAGCTATCGCTGAGTCTTAATTAGATTTCACACTATTATAGACAGTCTAGTTATCACTGAGTCCACTTCAGATCACGAATAGACTTGTCTCTTTATTTCAACTACTTCTTCGATATCATTGAAGGTTCCTTCATTGTGACTTTTTTCCTTGAGGTATACTTAAGCTCATTGACTGTTGCAATACATGTTCAGTAATACTAGACAGACTCAATGATGATAATTGAAATTGAATGAAAATAGAACTAAGTATTTTTCACTAAGTATAAAGAGTCATCATTGAATCACTAAAAAGTTTGGATTAAGATAAGTGCCCTCTCAACAAGACATTGTTGTAAAATCAGAATCCATATTTCATACAATTAATATATCCCTAAATGTAGCTAGTTGTGATTCAGACTCCTCTAAAGTCCTCCGTATTAAGAAGCTCATATGAAGCCATTATGTTGCACCCTTTTGATCATGATATTCTCTCCTCTGTAACAAATCTGACAATTTTTATCAGTCAGATACACAACCATCTTATCTCCTTTCTTGTTTTCCTTCTATTCACCCACACTCCTCATCACTCACACATCCAACTTCTATAAATCAGCACTTGAAGATCTAAAAAGACAAATTTCTAATCTACAAGAAGCTCACAACTTTTCTAATAAGACTCTTGGTAGAGTTTCTAAGCTCCAAGAGAAAATGGCCACAAATTCGATCCAATATTTTTGTCACCTCTTTGGAACAACTTCACTCCAAAGTAAATGTTCAAAACACCATGGTTCAAATGCTCTTTCAAGACAATCTAACCTCCTATCATCTTTTGTTCTTCACTTGAGTATCAACCATGAATAAGGTGAATTGAGGAAAATCTAGAATAGATAAACATCTTTCAGTAGCTGATTTCAACTCAGGTTGGAAAATCCTTTCATTATTTGTGCTACTAAGGGGGAGAAATCTAGATCAAACCATTCCAGCAGCTCACCTAAAGCAAAGGATGACAAATAGAGAGAAAATATTAAGGGGGAGCAAGCCGGAGAAACCTACAAACCATCTGAGGGGGAGCAAGAAACCTAGGCCATCATACAATTCCTAATCTAAATATGATGGACAAAAAGAAAGGAAATATGAGTTATAAAGATGAAGTAGCTGAGAAGAAAGCAACAAAATGCCCTTCAAAGACAAAGACAAGATCAAATGGACTCTCTTTGACTCCAACCACCGAAGAAAAGAGAGAGAGAGAAAAAATGACCTTCAACATATTTGATCCTTTGTGAACTTCTTGTATTACTCTTTACCTTATGCCTAGTTAAATGAAGGTTTGCACTTTTCAATATTTTTCATATTTGCACACATTTATTATTCCTTACATAATCTAAAAAGAAGAAAAACAAAAGAAAAGAAGGAAAAACAAAAGAAAAAGTGTTGGATCGAATAACTCAATTCTTGGTACTAAAACTTACTTGAATGATCGGTTTGATAGTAGTAGAGCAGCAGAAACAATATTAATCAAACAGGTAGAAACAGTAAGAACACAATGAAGAACAAATAAAGAACACAAAGAGAATTGCTTCAAATGATTTTCAATTGATTGAAAATGTCGACGATTACAAATCTGGAAGCTCACGAAATACAAAGGCCTACTCTGCTATTTATACAAGCAAATAACCGTTTCCTGACACGACCTAAAGCAATTAAATCTAAACCGTTCATCTGAAACAGATTACGGACAAGATCACATGGAAGACACGAGCAGCTAAAAGACCTAAGTAAAACTAGCTAAAGATAATCTACACAGAAGACTAGCTGCAGACCCTTTGTGAAACATCACAGAGGCTCTGCTGGATATGACTTGAAGCGTATGTAGCAGAGGAACATCTTCCAGAACCTCTGTGAGACACGACAGAGGTTATGTCGTCTTTGTCTTGTAACATTGTCTTGGCAGAGGACAAGTTTCCAGAACCTCTGTGGATGAACACAGAGTTTCTGTCACTTTAACCTTGTACAAAAGAGCTTCTTCTGATGATTGTCCTCTGAGGTCTTCTTTAACAGATCAGCTTCTATCAATACTTGTTGTTTTACTTTTTCTATACTTTTACATTAAAGGAATGAGAGCTAACAAAAAGTCTTCAAAAAGATATGAAAAAAAGAGAATTGAAAGAAAGTGTTATTATGATAAAAAAAATTTGTTAATTTGTACTATAAACTTGTCATATGTAAATAGTGCTTCTAGAATGTTTGTATAATGTTGGTACATGATATATGGAGGTGTATGATATTTTGTTAATTAGTGTTGTTTAGTACTTGTTGAAAAAGAGGCAAAAGAATCCAAAAATGGATCACTGAATTTATGAGTTTGAAATTATCTTTTTTATGAGTTCTGGTACCATTTTATTTCGAGTGTTACTTTATCCAATATATCTATTTGTATTATTAACAAGTAGGAGGAGATTGTTTGGTTTCAACCATTTGATTTGGTAATAATATAAATACATCCAACCTAACACTTAGAAGAATTTTAGATAAAGAAATTTACTTTAAAGCATTTGGATTTTTGTATCCGAATTGGTAACAATTCGGATTTGGTATCCTAATTTGTATCTGGATCAAACATCTGGATTTAGTATTTAAACTTGTATTTGGATTTACATTCGGATTCAATATATGGATCATTTCTCAGACTTGATACTCATTTTTCTCTCAAGATGTATTATTCGGATTTGGCATCAAGATTTAATATCCAGACTACTCATCCAGTTCTAGAATCCAGAACCAATATGGTCCGAATGTTTTGCAATTTCCAAGCCTAACACTTCATAAAAAAATTATTGTTGGAAGCCAAAATATATCTTGTGTTTTAGAAAGAAGATTTATAGAATTTTTCCTTTGTAAAAGTCTTGTAATTATTTGTATTGATCCAAGAACAAGAAGCCTTCAACAAAATTGAAGACTAATTAAAATGATGCCAAAACAGTCACCAAAATGAATTGGATTGTCATCTTGCCAAATAAAAATCAATTAAAGATAGAGTCAAAAATAATATGATAAAATACTACTTCTGACAAGACGATTTTCGAATGCAAACTTAACTAGTAAGTTTCGCTACCAGCTCTTGTCTTAGTATGAGAACATGTTTGGCATGTCAGACAAAGTAAGTTTTAAAGTACTATTTTATGTAGTACGATACTTCCTTTACTATTCACTCTACATACAGAAAGATGGGTTGGGTTAACAAAACTCTATGTCACATTTAGATGTTGAAATAAGGAGTAGAAGCATGCACTAATTAGCATGTCAGATGAAGACACATATTAAATTTAGATACCACCATTTAATGCATTGATGGCTATTAAGGGTCATCCTTGTCATATGTTGCAATTCACTCATTTTGAAAGGAATTCTGAGTGATAGTTTTATAGGCAAGATGTCAACCATCTGAAGGACTATTTCTATACTTCGGATTTGAAAGGATACCTTCTTCTCTTACTCTTTCAGCTATTAGCAAATTTCTCACCAGCCAGATTGTTTAGGATCAAGTATTACCTCCCTGGCTTCCGCAATAAATCTGTAATTTCGTGTTTCTAATAACATACAGAACTAAATGTGAAATATTGTTGCCTTTGCATTCAAATCTCCTCTACAAACACTTGTATTAATCAGTACCATTCCAGGACCAACAAATATGGCATGCATAAAGACCTCATAACATGTAAACACATAAACATACAATCTTTCACAATCTTGTATCTCTAGTGTACGCTCTCTTAATTTGTTCGTACCCCTAACTACACAATCATAATGCTTTTCTAAGTATTATCATCGTTATATATTATTTACTCAATACGAGCTAACTTGGAGCTCCTGAAACTTAAATTTTACCCGAAGTCAATCAAGTGTCTAAAGGTCTAATTCTGTTTTAAGTGTCGTCACTTCCGAAGTTTAATGCCACTGTCGAACAAGGTTTTTCTTCAGATCCAGTTGCATAGTGTAATTTGACTAAAGGTTCCATCCTTATACAGATAGGTAAAAAGATATGTAAGTGAACATGGGTTCACACATGTATTTTCAAATGGAATTTTCCAGGTTTACCAATGATTCATGTATAAATAATTTATTCTTAAGTTCTCAATCTTTTTGTTTTCTTATTTAAACCTTCCACTATATAAGGTAGTGATCTCACCACCACCGTCACCCCTCCCATCTCCGACGAATCTCTTGCCCTCTCCTTGAGTCCTCCCCTTCCCCGACCTCAACTCTGATTGTCCTTGTTTTTCCGAAGCCTGAATTCCCCAAACATGTTCTTTTGTTGGGTTCAAGTATGTGCGTTATTGTTGTATTCAAGTTCTCCTTTTAATATGCTTTGTAATAGTTAGGTTTAATGCTTTCCTTAGTATAAATAGTCATTAGCTTTGTAATTTGTCATTAACTTTCTGTAATTGATCTGATTAGTGCTGTAATCTTTCTCTCAATATATCTACAAAAGATGTGGTGATCATATCTCTCTAATCTTCATCTTGTTCTTAATTCTTGAAGATCTAATTCAGATTTGTATGATTTTGGGCTTTTCATCTTTTTTATGCAAGAGAAGGAGAGAGCCCATGCTGATGTGCTTTGCAAGTCCTACATGATGCAAGCACTGACCAACAATATCTACACGAGCATTGACAGTCATAAATCATCTGGTCACAGCATGTGGGTTCAGATTGAAAAGATAATGATGGGTTCTAAAGTGGGAACTCAGTTGAAAATTACTAACTGTATATCTGCATATGAAGAATTCAAGGCTAAAGATGGAGAGATCCTTGACGATGTCTATGACAAGCTTACCTGACTGCTAAATGAGCTGACCAAGAACGGAATCTCTAAAACTGTTCTAGAAATAAATGTTAAATTCCTCAGCAATCTTCAACCAGAGTGGAAACCTTAAGCTAATCATATCAAATTTAACAAATCATTATCTGATATTGACATACATGAAGTTTATAAAACTCTAAAGCAGAACGAGGAAGAAGTTTTGGAGATCCGAGATTCCAAGAAGAAGAAAGAGAAGGAAGTTGTTGATCCTTTAGCTTTCGTGTCTGAAAAAAAAAAGGAAAGAGCAGATCTGGGAAGCAAGTGAAGGAAATAAGCCAATCAAGCGAGTCAGCAGACGAAGAAAGTAACAGCTTGGATTCGGACTCTGAAATGTCTGAAATAAAACATGTCATGGCGATGCTAACTAAAGCATTCCAAAAGAAGTTTCGGAAACGACCACACTCGAACAATCAAAGATTCTCGTCCGACTCAAAATACGAATTTAAAGATAAATTCGGCGAGAAGAAGAAATACGAAGAAAATAGATTCGAGAAGAAGCCGGAAGAGAAGAAGAAGTATGTTAAAGGCGTAACAGATAAGCACACAAAGTGCTACAATTGTGGCAAGCTAGGCCACTTTGCTGTAACCTATAGAAAGCCGGTAACGCGAAATACAGACTACTACAAAAACAAATTTCTTCTCTAAACAACGAGATGCGGGGAAAGCACTCATGGCAGAAGATGATTATTGGTTAAACCTAACCGATGAAGAGGAAGAAGCTGAAGCTGTTGCGTATATATGCTTGATGGCTAGATCTGAAAATTGTTCTTCAGATGAAGGAGAAGAACAGAGTGCTGAAATGGAAGAAGAGGTATTGGAGCAATCATGCATAAAACAGATGCAAAAGATGATGCTTAAACTCCAATGTTTCCAGCAAGAATTAAAAACAGAAAAAATGCGTTCAAATAATTTTGAAAAAGAATTAAAAACGCAAAAAGAAAAATACATCAAAGTATTTGATGAAAATGCTGGAAACTTGGACTAGGCTAAATCTTTGTTATCTGAATCTAAATCATTTAATGAAAAATCCAATATCTTAAAAGTCGAATTATCTGATTCCAAGGAACGATATAAATCGTTAGAATTGGTTAATGAAGAACTAATGGTTAAAATAAGTAAGCTTGATTTACAAATAATTCAATTAAATGAAAAACTGAAGTTTAAGGAAGAAGTTTTATATAAGAGAGGGCAGACTGATCAAACCATTTTTCTGAACAAACCCTCTAAGACAAGATTTTTAACCCTCGGGAAGGGTTGGGGTACGAAAATTCAAAAATTTTAGGAAAAGCTTTATATTATACCCCAACTCTATACAAATTTGAATATCTTGATTGCGGACCTGAGTTTTCAATAAAATTTACAAAATCTTCTGATGAGGTAGAACAACGATAAGATTTTAATCGTCAAAGAAAAGACAAAATGCAGGTTCCGTTTGACTATACAAACTTAAATGATAGCTATAAAAATCAAGACTTTGTACTTTCAGCTGATTATTTTCACAGTTATTCTAAAGCAGAGCTTGAATCAAAACCTACTAAACCAAAGTTTTATACTCCAACATTAATTTTAGAAAAACAAGCGGTTCAGCTGGAAAAGATTTTAAATGAAGAATGATTTTCATTTAATCAACAAAAACAAGAATTTTTAAATAAAATTGAAAATTTCCAAATTTTTAAAGTAAAAACGGAACATGTTGAGTCTGAGTATTTTTCGTGTAATAAATCTTTAAGTGAAGCTTCTAATTTAGAAGAAATAAATATTTTAAATGAAGAAATTAATTTTTCTGATATCTTGAATTCAGAAGTCTGTTTGGATGAAGAGATTGATCAGTTTGACTTCTCGAATAAATTACCCAGTCATGAAGATTTTCTTGTTAAAAATGATATGACTGAGGAGTCTGACTTAGCTTCAGATTTAGAAAAGAATTTTAATGAAAAATCTGTTTCTGAGGATTTGTATTATAAAAAGAATAAAACCAAAAATAATTTGAGAAAACAGAAGAAGCTTACTAAGAAAATTAAATAAAAAGTTCATCATTCATTTAAATCTGATGATTTTATTTTTCCTGTTTCAGATAATGCGTAGAAGTTTAAAAAGGTTTGGAGGGTAAAAGAAGAAGAAAATCTTCAACTCGACAGAAAAAGAATAATTTTACTAAATCTGTATTAAATGATTCGATATTGAATAATTCTGTAAAAAGATATTCAGTTGATGAATTATTTGATATTAGAAATGGTAAAAATAATTGTTCTCCATGTGGATTGAATGAGTTACTTAAGTCTTGTACTTCTTTTAAGCCTTATCATTTCATGCATTCTGCTTTAACTGCTTTATCTGAGAAATTTCATATTAAAGAACGTTGGTTTGGTACTTACAGTATACCACCAACGAGAACTGCGCTTAAAGGTCCAAAAGTAAAATGGGTACCAAAATCCAATTGATTCAATTTTGCAGGTTAACCGGCATGTGTGGTTCTTAAACTCTGGATGTTCTAAGCACATGACTGGTAGAAAAGATTTATTATCTAACTATGTTGAATCTTTTGGAGGTACGATAAGGTTTGGAAACGATCAATACGTGCCTATCCTTGGATATGGTGATGTAATTTCTGGGAATTTAATAATAAAGAAAGTGTCGTATGTTGAAGGACTTGGACATAATCTTTTTAGCATTGGTCTATTTTGTGATAAGAATTTAGAAGTCTGTTTTAAAGCTAACAAATGCAGCATYCGTACTACTGATGGTAAGGAGCTACTAGCTGGAATCAGAAGATCAAATCTCTACACGATTAACCTATCCAACACACAAGTAGATACTGACATCTGTTTGATATCCAAGGCATCCTTGAAGCAGAATCTGCTATGGCATCAGTGTCTCTCGCACTTGAACTTCAAATATCTGAACAAGTTGGTATGCGACAACTTGGTTAAAGGTATACCAGACCTGAAGTTTCATAAAGACCATGTATGTGGTGCATGTGAAATGAGCAAACTGAAGAAAGCTTCACATAAGCTGAAAACAGAGTTCAACACCGAACGTCCTCTACATTTATTCCATATGGATCTTTGTGGTCCTATGCGAGTCCAAAGCATTAACGGAAAGAAGTATGTGTTGGTTATAGTCGATAACAACTCGAGATATACATGGATTCATTTTATGTGGTCAAAGGATGAAGCGGCCGAGACAATAATCTCATTCTTGAAGACAGTCCAAAATAATATGCAACTGCCAGTTCAGAAAATCAGAACTGACAATGGAACTGAATTCAAGAACAATACACTCGACTCATTCCTCGAATCCATCGGTATTACACATACGTTCTCGGCAGCCTGAACACCGCAACAGAATGGTGTCGTTGAGCGTAAAAACCGAACATTGGTGGAAGCGGCACGCACACTTCTTACATGTTCCAAGCTTCCTTTATTTTTATGGGCTGAAGCAGTGGCGACTGTTTGTTTTACCCAGAACCGATCCCTCGTTCACAAAAGGTTTGGTAAAACTCCGTATGAAATAATAAATAAAAGAATACCTAATATCAAATTCTTTCGATTTTGGTTGCAGGTGCTTTATTTTAAATGACAAAGAGGACAGAGGAAAGTTCACTGCTAAAGCTGATGAAGCGGTCTTCGTTGGTTATTCCAAAACATCGGCTGCATATAGGGTCTACAACAAGAGAACCAAAATCATCAATGAGAGCGTGAACGTCTCCTTTGATGAAGTCATTGATGTGGCTTCTGAACAATTCAGTTCAGGACCCGGGCTGATAATTAATACTACGCGGAAAGCTAATCAACCTGAATCTTCTAATTCTAATAAAGCTGATTTAGATTCATTGTTTGAGAATTTTTATGAAGAATACTTGGAAAATAAATCTAATCAATCTGATGAATTGTCTAGGAATTTGCAAACCGAACAACAGTTATCTGGTCCATCTCCTGATGTGCCAATAACTGTTGTTAGCTCTCATTCCTTGAATGTAAAAGTATAGAAAAAGTAAAACAGCAAGTACTGACAGAAGCTGATCTGTCACAGAAGACAACAGAGGAMAATCAACAGAAGAAGCTCAATCGTACAAGATTCAAGTGACAGAACCTCTGTCATCCTTCATAGAGGTTCTGGAAACTTGTCCTTTGCAAAGATCATGCTACAAGTCAAAGACGACAAAACCTCTGTCGTGTCTCACAGATGTTCTGGAAGATTTCCTTTGCGCTCTACAAAGTYTCATCCAGCAGAGCCTCTGTGATGTCTCACAGAGGATCTGCAGAAATGTCTTCTGTGTAGATTATCTTTAGCTCATTTTACTTAGGTTTATTCGCTGCTCGTGTCTTTCACGTGATCTTGTCTGTAATATGTTTTAGATGAACGGCTTAGATTTAATTGCTTTAGGTCGTGTCAGGAAACGGTTACTTGCTTGTATAAATAGCAGCGTAGGCCTTTGTATTGTGTGTGCTTCCAGATTTGTAATTGTCAATATTTTCAATCTATTGAAAATCATTTGAAGCTTTTCTCTTCGTGTTATTCAAGTGTTCTTCAT
>NW_020202667.1:0-30039 GCF_001531365.2 Cynara cardunculus var. scolymus
AGATCCGCTACTGCAAATGAATGCCTCTTCGCAAACTTTTTGAGCATGATTGAACCAAAGAAGATTTCTGAAGCCCTACAAGATCCAAACTGGATAAACGCAATGCAAAAAGAATTACTTCAGTTTGAACGAAACAAAGTATGGTCACTTATGCCTCTTCCAAAAGGAAAAACGGCAATAGGAACCAAATGGGTCTTCCGAAACAAGAAGGACGAAGATGGCATTGTAATAAGGAACAAAGCCAGGCTTGTTGCAAAAGGCTATCCCCAGGAAGAAGGAATTGATTACGATGAGACATTCGCTCCTGTCGCAAGACTTGAAGCCATCAGAATGTTTCTAGCCTATGCATCACATAAAGGTTTTAAAGTCTATCAAATGGATGTTAAGTCTGCCTTCCTCAATGGTAAACTACAAGAAGAAGTCTACGCGCAGCAACCACCTGGCTTCGAAGATCCAAAGCATCCGGACTATGTCTATTTTCTGGATAAAGCTCTTAATGGACTCAAGCAAGCACCCAGGGCCTGGTATGAAACTCTATCTACCTTTCTCATCGAAAATGGCTTCGAAAAGGTACAATCGATACAACTCTCTTTCTCAAGAAGCATAAAGGTAACATTTTACTGGTTCAAATATATGTGGACGACGTCATATTTGGCTCTACAAATGCAAAACATTTCGAAAAATTCTCAGAGTTGATGAAAAGCTAATTTGAGATGAGTATGATGGGAGAACTCAATTTCTTCCTTGGTCTTCAAATAAAACAAGTTCCATAAGGAATTTTTATCAATCAGTCCAAATATGTGACTGACCTTTTAAAAAAATACTCTCTCTCTAACTCATCATCGATGAGAACTCCCATGGCTACAGGAGTTAAGTTATTTGCTGATCCATCAGGCAAATCTGTAGATGTCATAACCTATAGAGGCATGATTGGATCACTCCTGTACCTAACTCCTAGTAGACCTGATATTATGTTTGCCACATGTATTTGTGCAAGATATCAATCTAATCCCAAGGAATCACATCTCTCTGCAGTCAAGAGAATCTTTAGATACCTCAAGGGAACTCCTTCATTGGGTCTATGGTATCMWAAGGACTCTGGCTTTGATCTAATAGCCTATACAGATGCAGATCATGYAGGATGTAAACTTGACAGAAAGAGTACGTCTGGAAGCTGTCAACTCTTGGGGGACAAGCTGGTAAGTTCGACCTCCAGAAAACAAAACTGTGTCTCAACATCTATAGCAGAAGCATAATATGTTGCTGCTGCTAGTTGTTGTTCACAAGTTCTCTGGATGAAAACTCATCTTAAGGACTATGGTTTCCATTATGACAAAGTCCCAATCCTCTGTGACTCCAAGAGTGCCATAGCAATCTCTGTAAATCTAGTACATCATTCCAAGACCAAGCACATCGATGTAAGGTACCATTTTCTGAAAGATAATGTTGAAAAAGGTAACATAGAAATGTATTTTGTTCCAACTGAGATTCAACTTGCTGACATTTTCACAAAAGCTCTTGATGAGAAGCGATTTTTATTCCTAGTCAGCAAGATGGGTATGCTGAATCTCACCACTTAGAGGCAATAATTACCTTTAAACAAGCGATCTTCAATATCTCATGGTTATGCCTATAAGTGATACAATAACTTAGCCATAAATTTCTAAGTATCCTAAACCAGAGCCTCTAGTCATAAAGACTAGAGCCTCTGGCCATTTAGAATGACTTCGATTAATTGGCAAAATTTCGTCTTTGTAACCAGAGCCCCTCTGGTTCAAAGCAAATACTTGGTATTTTTTTAACCAAGTCCTTTTTTCTTCAAAATAGAGCCTCTGGTTCGATAGACCAGCGCCTCTGGACTCCAACACTTTGAGAGGTCAAAGTCTCAAACCTTGGATTCTTGCATCCACAACTCATTATTTCACCCTAACCACCCAGAGCCTCTGGTTCCAAAGATCAGAGCCTCTGGTTTCCCCCACTAGCAATATCTTCTTTTCTTCAAACCAGAGCCTCTGGTTCTAAAAACCAGAGCCTTTGGATTCAAAATCTTTGTCACTAGAGCCCCTCTGGTCTCAAATACAATTCTTTTACCCTTAGACATCACACTCATTGTTTTCACAACCAGAGCATCTGGTTCTAAAGACCAGAGCCTCTGGTTTCAATGTCTTTGACACCAATGCATCCATGGTCTCAAAGACTCATCCATCACTTTTAAAAACGTCAAGCCATGCCTCACAACCAGAGCCTCTGGTTCTATAGACCAGAGCCTCTGGCTTTGTTTTCTTTACACCAATAACACCTTTGTCTCAAAGACTTTTCAATCCTAACTTGGCATATGTTTTCTCATTATTTTTCAAAACCAGAGCCTCTATCCCCAAATTACTCAAAGTTTTATCTAATTGAGGGGAAGTTTTTGATAATAATCCATATGCATCATTTGAGGGGGAGCAAACGTTTTCACCTTTGAAAACTTGCATTTTCCATCCAGAGCCTCTGGTTCTACTATCCAGAGCCTCTGGCCACACAAAATGCTATATATATAATACCAGACCTCCTCTGGTTTTATATAATGGATTGCCATACTTTCCCAGAGCCTGTGGTTTGTTAACCAAAGTCTCTAAAAACATGCAAATCCAACATCATTTCTTGTCTTCATTGACATTATCACCAGAACTCCTCTGGTTCCTCACCCAATTGATCATGCCTAACCAGAACTCCTCTGGTTCCATGCCAATAATTTTTCCCTCTAAAACTCATTTAATTGAAAACCATTTTCAAGATTATACAAAATTGTAGATTTTGTGACTAAAAACTATACAACATGGTTTTTAGAAGACCAAAACTTCGTAATTAGTATTAATCTTACAATTAGATGAGATTTTGAAAAAAAATTTATTTGGGAAATGTCTTCTCCAAGATATTATTTGGAATAAATCTTTATTTCAAATAATGCACGACGTCATCCTACCACGCGCCTGACACCGTACAGGCAGTCCCCCATGAGCCGTTTCAATCTTTTCCCTCCCTAACCCCAGCTTGACACGTGTCCAATTCATTAATGGCATGTACTATCACGACGACTCACGTTCTTCAAATCATATCACCCAAAACTTATACCGCCAATTTTTTTCATGATTATTATATTTAAACAATCAAGAAAACGTTTCACTTCCAACCCCCCCTCACCCCCACCCCACCCGTCTTCCCCATTCTTCCCTTCTTTACGCTTTCCAAACGTGCAACAAGATTCCGACGAACTCAAAATCTGCAACTTCCCTAAAAATGGCCTCCTCCTCTGCTTCGCATGAATCCAACAATAACGACAGCCACGTACAGTCAACAGGCACTGACAGCCGCACAATCATCTTTTTGCCCATGAAACCAAACAACCACGTCATTGAACTACACAACCCTCTATTTGACGACCATTTTGCGATAATCATAGAGTTCTTCAAAAACTCCATCCTCCTCCCTGCCATCACACTAGTGAACCCTAGTGTACCAATAAAATACGTGCAACAATACTGGCAAACCTGTGAATTTCAACCAGCCAGTCACGATATAATGGGGGATATAGACACCCCAAATGACATGATTTGCTCGCTAAAAATATCGTGAGCAAAAGTTTCTATGGTTTTGTGCATTCCCACCAGACGGGAACTTGGGATCGAGCAATATGACGAACCACCATCCTCCGACGACATCCTCAGGTTCATAAAGATGCTAGGTTACAATCGTGACCTACGAAATGTCTCAGACTTTAAAAGACAATTCCTCTCGCCAATGTGGAATTTGTTCTTCTCCATCCTCAACCGATCCCTCACCTACAAGCTAGTTTCCCTAGACCAAGGAAATCTTAACATAATGACAATTATGTATGGGCTTTTCTTCAACCTCAATCTCGACTACGCTTTCCATATTTACAACGAGATTCATGCGGCCGTGATCAAAAAGTGCAAACTTCAAGCCGCAGGAAAGCCACTCTCTTCAGTTCTCTTTCCCTGCTTCCTTGCTCTCTTCATTGGGGATGCGATGGTGAAGCACGGACTACCTGCTGTAGAGCCCTTTACCCCGGTCTACAAGATGCAAGGACACCGCCCAACCCTTTCGAAGGAAGGATACAGCATCAACCGACCGTTGTCCCAGGCTATGTTCACTGTCATACCATCGACAAATGAGATACGCCAAACCTATGAATGCTCCATGACGTACCAAGAACCGAGGGCAGCTACCCCGGAGCACTTAGAGCCGTCCCCCCCTCCAAGCGAGGGAGCACAAGCATCATCCTCATCGGATGACGAAGATGATGATGATGAGGATGATGATGCTACTCGTGCTACCCCCGGCCTTACTCATACAATTCCTCAACCAACTTCCCAAATGGCAACCACATCCTCTACCCCTGGCGATCAAAGCGAAAGGGGTATTGAAATAGGACGACCCGGTCCCACCTCAACCCCAGTCAGCCATCCAGAGGCCATTCTTCGGGCCTCTAGAGATGAACAAGCCAAGGTAACCCATTTACCATCACCCCTCTCTCAACAGAGAGGTGATGAAGAGACAAGAGCCCTTTGCCTCAGGGCTCACCACAACCAATCACACACACAGAATCATGTGTTGCTTCTGAAGTTGAACCTATAGATCGTTCAGAGCGATCTTCCATTCGTGCACAACTCCCCTTGCTATTTGATCTACCAAAGGGAACACACATCCACTTCACTTACTCAACCTCTGAACCTGAGAAAGAGGAAGAGGATGTTGCAACATCACGAGATAGCTCTTCTCTCGAAGGCTATCAAGGACATGATGGAAGTCCTTCGAGGCCTACATTCGCACAAGGCCAAGAAGGTGCCTCAGGAACAAAGGCACAACCTGCAGCATCTGTTGCTGCAGGGGTTACCCCATTAGCCAATCTGGTCACAAAGGCAGAGTTCCAAGCCTTTGTCGACACTGTGACGCGGTCCTTGGATGACCTTAAACTCATCATACAAGGGGTTGCGGACAACCAACCCCCACTCGATACCCCAAACCTCCACCAATCCCTTGTTATCCTCCAACATCATCTCACCCAAATCAAAACCCAAACCCAAGCCAACACTACCCGCCTWCACATGCTTCAACAAACAGTCACCCAACACCATAATACCTCATCCTCCCTAGCCACCCAAAGAAACCAAGTACTTATCCAATCCCTTGCAACCCTTACAGCTCAGGCAATTGAAGCTGATGAAAACCTTATCTACACCATCACCCAACTATAAACCATCCTTCGCAATCTCCATCAATTACCTGCCTCCATCATCTCCCAAATTCCTCAACCCTAATCTCCATCCACTTCATCAGTCGATGAAACCTTCGCAACCCTTACCACCCAAATGGCCACCATACAAACCACCCTCACCTAACTACCCGCCACCATACTTGCCTAAATCCCGTAACAAAGTCCACCCCCTCCTCCCTCTGCATCCCCATCCTATGAAGTTGCCTTCTCCTCCTTCACTGCAGAGGTGAGAAATCTCCTTGCAAACCTTCCCCATCCCCCAGCATCCGCTACAGCCTTTGTGCCACCACCACCACCACCACCTACTAGCACATATTTTGCCACAAGAGCCGATCTACAGGTTCTATCAAAGGCGCTAGTCTCATCTTTCAATGAGATTAGTGCCAAATTCGTTCATCAGGCCATCCAACCAACGAGGGTTCTCTCCCAGAACCTGGCCGATGAACAAMGACRYACCACCTCTCTCCTCCAAACAATGGAGGCGAGTCGAAGACAAGCCTCCCTGAAGGCGTATCTTATGTCCTTCATGAAGGGCAAGAAGAAGAGGACCGGAGCCTCCTACTCGACTAGCCACCCCCTAAAACACAGACAACATGATGATCCAGACCCTGATGATCAAGATCTTGGACCTCATGAGGGGGAGAAAGGGGCGGCAGCTACACAACCAACAGAATCCGCTACACCATAGCAACCATCACCATAACAACAACCACCTCCATCCGAACAAAACCAAGCAAGCAAACCAGTGGTCTTGCCCTCTGATGAACAGAACATACAAGGTCCCTTAGCTACAATACCAAACCTCATCGTGTTGAGTTCATCCACCGATGAAGAACCAACCACACCACCTACAGAAACAAACCAAACTTTCACTCCCTCACCCACAATAAACCTACCCTTAACCCCTTCTCCAACACCTCGACCCTTCACCCTTTCCACACAACCAGAACCCATAACAAACCAACCATCACCTGAACGATCACAAACACCTATAGAAACCTATGCACTAGAAACCTCTCAACCACATGAAACTGAAACATCCAAAGAAAATTCACCCTCTACCCATACACAACCCCAAGCCGAGACACAACCCTTAACCCATCAATCTGTGGTGCATGCGAATACTCCTTCTTCCTCAAGGCAACCTCCACAAGGCCTGGTAGATGAGATAATACAGAACATGGAGTCGATGAGGAGACGTCCTCAACTACCGCCCAGGGAACCAATCTTGATAGAAAATATCCATCAATATATGTATCAAGATAGTGATGAAAGTTTGTCAACCAATCCTCCAATCCTATCGCCTGAGCCAATGAACCTTCTACACCATCGATTCATCAGACATACTACTCAAGAACCTCAAGCTGTCTTTTCGAATGATGGAATAAGGAGAGTCGTGGACTTGAAAATAAAGTCTTTTCCTAACCGAGCTATCAGATACATCGAGTTCACCATGGAGAGAGCCCGTAGGATCCTTAGAGTGCTAATAGTCAGGAAACTGTTACTAGTGTGTTCAATAACTGTATTATTGTTATTAAGGGCTGTAAACTTCCGATCCGGTTATTTCCCATGCCAATGAAGGAATTTGATATAGTAGTGGGTATGGACTGGTTGGCAAGGTATCAGGCTAGTATTGTTTGTAATCAGAAAATGATTAGAATTATTCTGCCAGACCAAGGAACAATTGTTATTTATGGTGATCGTCAGAATCACCATACCAATATGTTGTTAGTAATGAAAACCTAGAAAAGTATTCGGAAGAAGTGCCAAGGATGTTTGGCATATGTAATTGATTTGAAAAAAGAAAAGGGAAAAGAAGAACCGATTTCAATTGTTAGTGAATATCCAGAAGTCTTTCTAGAAGACTTATCTGGATTACCACCAGATAGAGTTATTGAGTTTCGAATCGATCTTATACAAGGGGCTGCACCAGTAGCAAAGGCGTCATACCGGTTAGCTCCATCTGAATTAAAAGAACTGGTTGCATAGTTAAGAGATTTAATTGATAAGAGATTTATTAGGCCCAACACTTCACCTTGGAGTGCCCCAGTCTTATTCGTCAAGAAGAAGGATGGGTCTATGCGAATGTGTATAAATTATCGTGAATTGAATAAGTTGACAATCAAAAACAAATATCCTTTACCGAGGATTGATGATTTGTTTGACCAATTGGTGGGAGCAAGTTATTTCTCCAAGATTGATTTAAGATCAGAGTATCATCAGCTCAAAGTCAGGGAAGACGATGTTGCCACAACAGCATTCAGAACAAGGTACGGGCATCACGAATTCTTAGTTATGCCATTTGGCTTAACTAATGCGTCCGCATCCTTTATGGATTTAATGAATAGAGTATGTAAAGAGTATCTTGATAAATTCATTATTGTATTTATCGATGATATTATTATATACTCTAAGACCAAAGAAGAGCACGTGGAACATCTTCGTTTAACATTACAATTATTGAAGAAAGAAAAGTTGTACGTAGAGTTGTCTAAATGTGAATTTTGGTTAAGAGGAGTTCAATTCTTGGGTCATGCCATCTCAGAAGTACGCGTAAAAGTGGATCCAGCGAAAATAGAGGAAGTTGCAAGATGAGAAGTTCCAAAAAATCCTTCTGAAGTCCGAAGCTTTTTAGGATTGGCTGGTTATTACCGTAAGTTCATTCAGAACTTTTCTAAGATAGTCATGCCATTAACTAAACTAACTCGGAAGAACATTAAATTCAAGTGGGAAGGAGAACATCAAGAAGCTTTTCAATTATTAAAAGATCACCTTTGTAGCGCACCGGTATTGACTCTACCAGATAGATCTGAAGACTTTGTGGTTTACAGCGATGCTTCAAAATTAGGGTTAGGATGTGTTTTGATGCAGAGAGGGAAAGTGATTTCTTATACATCAAGATATTTGAAAGATCATGAGAAGCAGTATCCAACCCATTAGATGGAATTAGCTACGGTGGTATTTGCTCTGAAAATCTGAAGACACTATCTTCTGGGAACGAAATGTCAGATTTATACTGACCATAAAAGTTTACAACATCTGTTAAGCCAGAAGGAATTATATATGCGACAGCATCGGTGGATTGAGCTGGTTAATGATTATGATTGTGAAATTCTTTACCACCCGGGAAAAGCTAACGTGGTGTCAGACGCTCTAAGCCGGAAAGAAAATAGTGGAACCATTAAAACAGTGGCAATGAGAATGAACTTGATCCCTGACATTCGTAAAGAAATTCAGAGATGCCAACAAGAAGCTATGAAAGAAGAATTTGTTATGGCAGAAAGGTTGGGTAAGATGATTTCAACCTTGGAACAGAATAATGAAGGACTAACGTGCTTTCAAGGGCGAGTTTGGGTACCATGTTTTGGAAATATCCGAAATATGATATTAAATGAAAGCCATAAGTCCTGATACACTATTCATCTAGGCACCATTAAGATGTATAGAGATTTGAAACCTTTTTATTGGTGGCCAGGATTGAAATGAGACATAGCTCGATATGTGGAATAGTGTTTGACATGTTTACAGGTTAAGATTGAACATCAGAAGCCGTATGGAAGTGTTCAATCCTTAGAGATACCTGTATGGAAATGGGATCACATTACCATGGATTTTGTTATGAAGTTACTTCGAACTGGAAAGGGGTATGATGCGATGTTGATCCCAGATCTCTCAATAACACTAATAATCTAGTTATGAATAACCAAATTATAGTGATTTAATGAAGAAAATTATGAAGTCTGAAGAATAAAATATGAAAATTTAAGAATAACTTTGAGCTTCAAACGTTTTACTTTATAGATTCATAAACATAAATCAATGAGTAAAAGYCTTATTTTTACAATAGACCTAATCATCTATTTATACTAAACGACTATTAARWAGATAACTATCTAATGCTACTTTCTAGCAAATCGTCTAGCTAACAGATAGGGTTTATCTTTCATATGGATAAACATTAACAATAAGATAAACTTGAATTCCAGCTATTGATTTGTCATCTCCAGCTGTCATTCATGGTATGATGATTTCATCCTTATCTTCAAATCTTCATTGCATGCTTGGATGSAGTGCTGGAAAATATTCTAAGTGTTGATGACTAGAGGATCGATGAGAATGCTTCTTTCCATCGCATCCTTGAACCTGTCCATTGATCCTCTGGTTGAACTTGTCCATCGGTCCAATGGTTGAACTTGTCCATCGGTCCAATGGTTGAACTATCCATTGATCCAATGGTTGAATTCTAGACTTAGTCGATTCTGCCTTTCTTCATCGGTCTTCTGGTTCTTCATCACTTGTTATTTTTCATTACTTTTTACATCATGAGTTATGGGGTTTAACAATCTCCCCCTAAGTAATGAAATAACAAACATAGTCTAATCTAGACACATATGTGAAGAATAGACACTAATCTAGTAGAAAAACATCAAACTCCAAATTTTCATTGGATGATGAAATTTCTTTACAATACTGGAAACAAAATACATCAAGGCAAGATAAGCAAAAGATTTGACTCATCACTAACTACCTGAATATATCTCTTTGAAGCACAAGAGTAGTCTTCGATAAGCAATGACGGTTGATATCTCGGGTATGAGATGGCTCCCCTCTTCCCTTGGCACATGGTTTCTGCCTAGTCTTTCTCTAATTTTTTCTGAAACCATTCAAGTGTATCTGTTGAATACTTGAAGGCTTCAATCATTCTGAAGAACTTTTTAACCCCAAACTCGTTCTTGTAAACAAGTCCGAGTTCAGGTTAAGTAAGAACTGATGTAGATCGTATCTTCTGCAGGCCCTGGAAATCTTCATTTGGAGGAGCGCAGGATAGTCTTTCGATGCCTAGCCTAAAGGCAATTTCAAAGTCTGTTTTGGCCTTGAGCTTTACCAGGGTCTATCAGATGGATGTCAAGTCTGCCTTCCTCAACGGCAAACTTCAAGAAGAAGTATACGTGCAGCAGCCCCCTAGGTTTGAAGATCCAAGACATCCCGATCATGTCTACTTTATGGACAAAGCTCTCTATGGGCTGGAGCAAGCACCCAGGGCTTGGTATGAAACACTATCCAACTTTCTCATCAACAATGGATTCGAAAAAGGTACAATCGATACAACCCTCTTTCTCAAAAAGCACAAAGGTGACATATTACTTGTCCAAATATATGTGGACGACATCATCTTTGGTTCTACAAATGCAAAACACTGCGAAAAATTCTCAAAGTTGATGAAAAACAAAATTGAGATGAGTATGATGGGAGAACTCAGTTTCTTCCTTGGTCTTCAAATAAAACAAACTTCAGAAGGAACTTTCATCAATCAGTCCAAGTATATGACTGACCTTCTGAAGAAATACTCTCTCTCAAATTCATCATCAATGAGAATACCTATGGCTACATGAGCTAAGTTATTTGTTGATCCATCAGGTAAACCTATGGATGTAACAACCTACAGAGGCATGATTGGATCAAACTATATCTAACTACTAGTAGACCAGACATTATGTTTGCTACATGTCTTTGTGTAAGATATCAATCAAATCCTAAAGAATCTCATCTCTCTGCAGTCAAGAGGATCTTTAAATACCTCAAGGGAACTCCTTCATTGGGTCTCTGGTACCCAAAGAACTCTGGCTTTGATGTAATAGCCTACACAGATGCATATCATGCAGGTTGCAAGCTTGATAGGAAGAGCGCGTCTGGAAGCTGTCAATTCTTGGGGAACAAGCTGGTAAGTTGGACATCCAAAAAACAAAATTGTGTCTCAACCTCTACAGCAGAAGCAGAATATGTTGCTGCTGCTAGTTGTTGTTCACAAGTTCTCTGGATGAACACTCAGCTTAAGGACTATGGATTTTCATATGACAAAATTTCTATTCTCTGTGACTCCAAGAGTGCTATAGCAATCTCTACAAACCCTGTGCAGCATTCCAAGACCAAGCACATCGATGTAAGGTACCATTTTCTGAAAGACAATGTTCAAAAAGGTAATATAGAAATGTAGTTTGTTCCCACTGAGATTCAACTTGCTGACATTTTCACAAAAGCTCTTGATGAGAAAAGATTTTTATTCCTAGTCAGCAAGATGTGTATGCTGAATCTCACTACTTAGAGACAATCATTAGTTTGAAACCAGAGATCCTCAATATCTCATGGTTATGCATATAAGTGATAAATATTATACTGGCCATATACACCAAGTACTCTAAACCAGAGCCTCTAGTTCTAATGACTAGAGCCTCTGGCCATTTAGAAACACTTGATTGAATTTTGGCTAAAAAGTTTTCATCGCCTTTGGAACCAGAGACCTCTGGTCCAAAGAAAATACTTGGTATATTTCACCAAGTACTTCCTCCCAAACAAGAGCCTCTGGTTGTATAGACCAGAGCCTTTGGATGCCAATTCTTTGAGACCTCTAGTCCAAAGCCAATACTTTGTGAACTTTTTCACTTACTCTTTTCTCAACCAGAGTATCTGGTTCTAAAGACCAGAGCCTCTGGATTCAAAGTCTTTGGAACCAGAGCCCTCTAGTCTCAAAGGCCCAGCCATTACACTCTCTCACATGCACTTAATCATATTTTCATAATTCTTTTCATCGCTTTTGCAACCAAAGCCTCTGGTTCTAAAGACCAGAGACTCTGGATTCATTACCTTTGCAACCAAAGCCTCTGGTTCTAAAGACCAGAGCCTCTAGATTCATTGTCTTTGGAACCAGAGCACTCTTGTCTCAAAGACCCATTCATATTCATATCCATTTGCATACTTGGACACATTTCATATCACTTTTCATCATCTTTCACAACCAGAGCCTCTGGTTGTATAGACCAGAGCCTCTGGTCATCAAAATGAACCTCTTTATTGTTTCCAGGGGGAGTTTCTAAAACTCAAATCTTATCCACATGCATCATTTGAGGGGGAGCTATTCATTTATCATGAATCTCTATTGCATATATATGCATTTTCCATACCAGAGCCTTTGGTTCTACTATCCAGAGCCTCTAGACACTTAAATGCTAAATAAATAATGGATACACCATGTGTATTTAACCAGAGTCCCTCTGGTTTTACATAATGGATTGCCAATGCTTAACTAGAGCCTCTGGTTAGTAACCCAAGACTTATTTATCATACAATCCAACATTTCTTTGATGAATTCATTCATATATGTTCAGCTAGCGCACCTCTGGTTTCCCATCAAAAAGGACATGTTCAACCAGAGCTCCTCTGGTTACGTGTCAAAATTTCTTTTCAAAAACCCATCTTCAATTGCAAAATTAAGATTATACAACATTGCAGCTTTTGTGACTAAAAACTATACTTCATGAGTTTTTAGAAGACCAAAACTTCGTAATTAGTATTAATCTTTCAATTAGATGGACTTTTAACTTGTTTTTGGTGCGATATTTCAAGAAATATTATTTGGAATTTTTTTTTTCAAGTAATCCAACCGTCACCTGCACAAAAGCCTGACACATTACCAGCCTGTTCCCCATAAACCTCTTCACCCTCCCCATGACGACACGTGTCCTCCAACATTAATGGCATGATACTGTCAAGACGCTACACGATCCCCACCAAATCACCTTTTTGGCAAACGTCTCCCACGATTATGATTACCATTTAAAAAATAATATTTATTTTTTGACATTTCCCCTCCCCCCACCTATAAATACCCTTCTTCTTCTTCCATCCTTCCCTTACGCTTCCTAAAAACTTGCAACTAAACTTTGATGCACAAACCTACCTGCAACGTCATCTACAATGGCTTCCTCTGCATCATACGAGTCCAACGACAATGATAGCCGTGTTCAATCTACCTGCGCCGACAGCCGAACAATAGTATTTCTACCAATGAAGCCCAACAATCATGCCATCGAGCTTCGAACCACCCTGTACGATGACAGGTTTGCTATGATAATCGAGTTCTTCTGTAACTGCATCCTTCTACCTACCTTGACTCTAACTGACAATGGCGTACCTCTAAAGTACGTCCAATAATATTGGCAAACATGTGAGTACATCCCTGAAAACTGTGGAATAATGGGGGACGTCGATGCCACAAATGACATGATCTGCTCGGTCAAGATCTCTCGGGCAAAAGTCTCTAAGGTTCTGTGCATTCCCACTCGCCAAGAGCTCGGCATTGACCAATATGCCAACCAACCCACGACCTCAGACATCCTCCGATTCATAAAAATGCTAGGTTACAATCGTGACCTACGCAACATCTCCGAATTCAAGTGGCAATGTTTGCCGCCAATGTGGAATATGTTATTTTTCATATTGAACAGGGCCCTCACATGAAACCTTGGGTTGATGGATCAAGGCAACATCAACATCATGACAATTATGTATGGCTTCTTCTTCAACAACCCACTTAACTACGCTTTCCTCATATACAATGAGATCCACACAACGGTAGTCAAAAAGTGCAAGCTCAAGGCCACCGGCAAGCCCTTGCCCTCAGTTTTGTTTCCTCATTTCCTATCTCTCTTCATAGGGGACACGATGAAGAGACATAATCTACCGGCCGAGGAACCGTTCACTCCACTCTTCAAGATGCATGGCCATCGACCTACACTCTCAAAGGATGGCTACACCATCGACAGGCCGATTTCCAGAGCCATGCTAAGTGTCATCCAGAGACATCTGGGATTCTAAGAACTTATGAACGCTCTCTATTGTCCAATGAACCAAGGGCAGCAATCGCAGAGCGCATAGAGTCGTCCCCTCAGTCAAGCGAGGGAGCACATGAGCCATCTTCTTCGGATGATGAAAATGATGATGATGATGACACTCCTCGTGATTCCCCCGGCCCTACACATACAATTCCCCTTCCCTCTTCCGAAAGGGCAACCACCACCTCTACCCCTGGAGATCAAGGCCAAAGGGATATTGAACAAGGACGGCCCAGTCGAAACCAAACCCAAACCAACCATCCAGAGGCCATTCTTTGGGCCTCTAGAGATGATTTAGCTGAGAAACCACAACTTCCATCGCCCTTCTCCCAACAGAGAGGCGATGTAGACATAAGAGCCACATCGCCTCATGGCTCGACACCACCAATCACATACCCAGAAGCATGTGTTGCTTCTGGCATTGCTGATCCACAAGATCGTTTAGAGCGAACTCCTGTTCAAGCACATCCCCCTTCGATACTTGATCTAGCGAAGGGGACACACATCTAATTCTCTTACCAGGCCTCTGAAGCCGAGGAAGAAGAAGAAGTTGTAGCAACATCAAGAGATAGCTCCTCACTAGAGGACTATCAAGGACATGATGGAAGTCCTTCAATGCCCACATTTTTATAAGGCATTGAGGGCGCCTCTGGAGCTGAGGCTCAACCTGCAGCATCCGTTGCTGCAGGGGTTACCCCCGTGGCTGATCTGGTCACAAAGGTTGAGTTCCAAGCCTTTGTTGACTCAGTTCAACGGTCCTTGGAAGACCTAAAACTCATCATCCAAGGGATTGTTGAAAACCCACCATCCATCGATCTCACCACCCTTCAACAATCCCTCGCCACCCTTGCAGCCCAAACCCGAGACAATACAACCCGTCTCCAAATGCTGCAACAAACTGTCACCCAACACCATAACACCTCCTCTACCTTTGCCACCCAAAGAAACCAACTTTTGATGAACTCCATCGACACCCACACGGCCCAGGCGACTGTGACCGATGAGAACCTAGCCTGCATTACCACACATATAAACACCATCCTTCAAACCCTAAACACTCTACCAGCCACCACCCTTTCCCAAATCCCTCAACCAACCCCACAACAAACAACTTCATCAATCGATGAAACCCTAGCCTGCCTCACCAACCAAATGGCCACCATACAAACCACCCTAACCCAACTCCCAGCCACCATCCTAGCCCAAATACCCCATCCACCACCTCCACCACCCAGCCCTATAACACCATCTTTCAATGAAGCTCAATCCTCCCTTTTTGCAGACCTTAAAGCCATGATCACCAACCTTCCCATCCCACCCATCGCATCCACCTCTACCTCCATACCACCTCCAGCCTCATCATCCACCACCTCCGAGTATGCCACCAGAGCCAATCTCAGGGTCTATCCAAGGCACTTTTCTTTTCTTTTAACGAGATAAGTGCTAAATTCATTCATCAAGTGGATAAACCGACCCAGGCTCTCTCCCAGAGCCTTGCTGACCAACAAGAATGCACCGCCTCCCTCCTACAATCTATGGAGTTTGATCGAAGAAGAAAGGCTATGAGAGCCTACCTGGCCTCCCTCTGCATCAAGAAGAATAGAAACAGAGCTTCATGCTCGGCCAGCCACCCACAGAAGAGGCCAAGGCATGAGGATCCAGACCAAGATGATCATGGTCTTGGTCCTCATGAGGGGGAGAACCTGGCTGCTACAACTCAAGAAACACCATCCGCTGCACCTTCATCATTTGATAACCAAACACGTAACCCACCATCACCAAACCAAGGAACCCGAGCAAGGGAAGTAGAGGCGCATCCCTTTGAAGATGTACATAATGTACATGTTCCCATTGCCACCATACCTGAACCCATCGTGTTGAGTTCCTCATCCGATGAAAATCCATCAACCCCACCAACAGAAACCAACCCACCTTTCACTACATCACCAACACCAAGCCTACCATTAACCCCATCACCAACCCCTCGCACCACAGAACCCTTCTTCACCCTACCTAATGAACCTGAACAAATAAACATCCAAACTTCTTCACCTCAACAACCTCAAGACGAAACACAACCTAATGAACCTGAACCACCTCAATTTGAGCCAACCCAAGAAACCATCCCATCACCAACCGATACACAACCTCAAGCCCAAACACAACCCATAACCCAAACTCAACCGTCAACCAAACCAGCAAAGGTACAAGCGGACATTCCCTCTTCATCAAGGCACCATCCGCAGAGCTTAGTCGATGATATCATTGTGAATATGGAGTCGCTAAGAAGACGTCCGGAGAGGCTACCAAGGGAACCAGTAATGATGGAGAATATCTATCAGTACCTATACCAGGATCGCGATGAAAGTTTGACTCTTAATCCATCATTTCTATCACCAGAATCCATGGACCTCCTACACTATAGGTTTGTTAAACTGACTACCCAACCACCTCAGAATGTCTTTTCAAATGATGGAATAAGGTTGGTAATGGACATAAAGATGAGGACCTTCGCTAATAGTGCTATAAAATATATCGAGTACACAGTGTAGAGAGCACATGGTCAGGTCAATGTCTTCAATGACAATGACTTGATCAATCTCAATCCCTATGACTTGATCAAGCTTTATACGTTCACAACTCAGCGACAGGATCAGGGCATAAGATTTGGGATGGCAAACAAAGCAATTGTGAAGACGATGGAGACCTTGGTGAAGCATCGAGCCAAGAGTGTATTCAGATTTCTCTTCATTTGGGCATCAACAGACTCTTCTGCACTCAACCTAATGAAGACTTCCCAGGGCTACAGGAGAAGAGATCTGCTTCTGTCTTGACTCAACCCGAACTTGGACTTGTCTTCAAAAATGAATTCGGGGTAAAGAAATTTTTTAAACTAACTGAAGCATTCAAGTACTCAACCTTAACCCTTGAATGGTTTCATGGAGTTATTAGAGATAGATTGGGTAGAACTCATATGCCGAGGGAAGACGGAAAACAATTTATTCATGAGATATCCACAGTCATCAGTTATCAAAGTCTGCTACTGCGCTTCTCGGAAATATCTCAAGGTAGATCATGAATAGAGTTTTAAATTTTTTTGCCTTAAACTGTAATGTCTTTGCTTCCAGTATTGTAAGAATTCATCACCCAATGAAAACTTGGAAATTGATGCTTTTCTTTAGATTAGTCTCTGTTCTTCAATATTGTTCATAGATTAGTTTATGTTTGTTCTTTCATTACTTAGGGGGAGATTGTTATACCCCATAATTCATAAATGTAAAAGTAATGAAGAACAATATGTAATGAAGAACCAGAAGACCGATGAAGACATTAAGGCATAATTGACTAAGTCTGGAGAACAACTAGAGGCTCGATGAATCGACCAGAGATGCGATGGAAAGAGCATCTTCATCACCCCTCTTGTTAACAACACTTAGAGTTTTCTTCAGCAGTTCAACCAGAGGCATGGGATGAAGATATGAACATAAGGTTGAATTAACATCCCATGGAAGAGAGCTGGAGATAACAAATCGACAGCTGGATTTTAAGTTTATCTTGATTTATAGTTTATCCATACTTAGATAAACATTATCTTTCTTAGAAGATTGGCTAGATAGTTTTACTAGATAGTTATCTTCTTATTGCTAGTATAAATAGGTAGCTAGACCTATTGTAAAACAAGATTTTCGAAGTCAGTTTTTACGTATCTTTAATGCTCAAGTATACGCTTTGAATATATACATTCTTTGTTCTTGAGTATTCTTCATTTTATTCATCCACACTACATTATTTAGGTTATTCATAATCTATTTATTAGTGTTATTGAGAGATCTGGGATCAACACAAGGGTACTCTGATCTCATTTTAGATTCCAATTCCCATGTTGCTTCTAGTCCTTTGTGAAACTTCCACTGAGTTTTAACTAGACTGATCTCTTTGTTTCTCAACACCCTGATCTTTCGGTCAATTACAGCTTCTGGTGTTTCCACAAAGTTCAACTTACTGTCTAATTTAACTTCTGGCAGCGGTACACCTAGATTCGGATCAGCTAAACATTTTCGCAGATTCGATACATGGAAAGTGTTGTGAATCAGACTTAGTTTTTGTGGTAGCTTTAACTGATATGCTACTGGCCCAATTCGCTTACATAGTCTAAACGGTCTAACATACCTCGGACTAAGCTTACCCTTCTTTCTGAATCGGATAACACCCTTCCATGGCGAAACTTTTAACATCACAAAATCACCTATACAGAATTCGATCATCTTTCGACGATTATCAGCATAACTTTTCTGGCAATCTTGTGTTGTTCTGATTCTTTCGCGGATTTGATCGATCTTCTTAGAAGTTTTTTGGACAATTTCAGGACCCGTCGGTTGTCTTTCACCCACCTCGTTCCAACACAATGGCGTTCGACATTTACGTCCATACAATACTTCATATGGTGCCGCTTGGATGCTAGAAAGGTAACTATTGTTATATGCAAACACTCGGCAAATGATCTTCCCTTGATCCCCCAAAGTCAATAATACAACTTCTCAACATGTCTTCGAGAGTTTGGATAGTTCATTCACTATGTCCGTCAGTTTGTGGATGATAAGTTGTACTTAATCGGATTTCAGACCCCAAAAGCTTTCTACAACCCTTCCCAGAACTTTGAAGTAAACCGACTATCTTTATCAGAGATAATAGATAATGGAACACCGTGCCTGGTTATAATTTCTTTGATATAAATCTGTGCTAACTTTTCTAAAGAGTACTTCTCTCTTATTGGCAGAAAATGCGCATATTTAGACACACGATCAACAATTACCCAAATCGCGTCATACCCCTTTGGAGTTCGAGGCAATTTCATGACGAAATCCATTGAAATGTGATCCCATTTCCATACAAGTATCTCTATAAATTGAAGGCTTCCATACGGCTTTTGATGTTCAATCTTAACCTGTAGACACATTAGACATTGTTCCACATATTTGGCTATGTATCTCTTCAATATGGGCCACCAATAAAAAGATTTTAAATTTTTGTACATCTTGTTGGTACATGGATGAATCGAGTATTGGGATTTATGGCTTTCATTTAATATAGTGTTCCGGATATCTCCAAAACACGGTACCCAAACTCGTCCATGAAAGCACATTAGTCCTTCGTTGTTTGGTTTCAAGGTTGAAATCATCTTACCCAACCTTTCTGTTTTAACAAATTCTTCTTTCATCGCTTCTTGTTGACATCTCTGAATTTTTTTACGAATGTCAGGGACCAAATTCATTCTCATTGCCACAACTTTAATAGTTCCACTATTTTCTTTCCTACTCAAAGCATCAGTTACCACATTAGCTTTTCCCGGGTGGTAGAGGATTTCACAATCATAGTCATTTACCAGTTCAATCCATCGACGATGTCGCATATTTAATTCTTTATCGCTGAACAAATGTTGCAAACTTTTGTGATCAGTATAAATATGACATTTTGGTCCCAGAAGATAATGTCCTCATATTTTCAGAGCAAACACCACTGTAGCTAATTCCATGTCATGGGTTGCATACTGTTTCTCATCATCTTTCAATTGTCTTGATGCATACGAAATCACTTTTCCTCTCTACATCAGAACACATCCTAATCCCAATTTTGAAGCATCGCTGTATACCACAAAGTCTTCAAATCCATCTGGTAGAGTCAACACTGGTGCACTACAAAGATGGTCTTTTAATAATTGGAAAGCCTTTTGCTGCTCTTCTTCCCACTGTAATTTAGTGTTCTTCCGAGTCAATTTGGTTAATGGCACAACTACCTTAGAAAAGTCCTGGATGAACTTGCGGTAATAGCCTGCCAGTCCCAAAAAGATTTGGACTTCAAAAGGAGTTTTCGGAGTTTCCCATCTTGCAACTGCTTCTATTTTTGCTGGATCTACTTTTACTCTTGCTTCTGAGATGACATGACCCATGAATTGAACTTCTCTTAACCAGAATTCACATTTAGATAACTTTGCATACATCCTTTCTTTCCTCAATAATTCCAATATTAGACGAAGATGTTCTGCATGTTCTACTTCAGTCTTAGAGTATATAAGAATATCATCGATAAATATAATAACGAATTTATCAAGATATTCCTTACATACCCTATTCATCAAATCCATAAAAGGTTGTGGGCGCATTAGTTAAGCCAAACGACATAACTAAGAATTCATGATGCGCATTAGTTCCCTAACTTTAAGTTGATGATACCCTGATCTTAAATCAATCTTGGAGAAATAACTTGCTCCTACCAATTGATCGAACAAATCATCAATCCTTGGTAAAGGATATTTGTTCTTGATCGGTTATTTGTTCAATTCACGATAATCTATACACATTCACATAGACCCATCTTTCTTCTTGACAAATAAGATAGGAGCACCCCAAGGTGAAGTCTTGGGTCTAATAAATCCCTTATCAGTCAGATCTTTCAACTATGCAACCAATTCTTTTAATTCTGACAGAGCTAACCGGTACGATGCCTTTGCGACTGGTGCAGCCCCTGGTACGAGATCAATTCGAAATTCAATTACTCGATCTGGCGGTAATCCAAATAAGTATTTTCGAAAGACTTCTGGATATTCATTAACAATCGGAATCGATTCTTCTTTTCCTTTCTCTTTCTTCATATCAATTACATACGCTAAACATCTCTGGCACTTCTTCCGAATACTTTTTGGAGCTTTCATTAAAGTTAAAATACTAGTATGGTGATTATGACGATCACCATAAATAACAATCATTCCTTGGTCTGGCAGAGTAATTCTGATCATTTTCTGATTGCAAACAATACTAGCCTGATACTTTGCCAACCGGTCCATACCCACCACAACATCGAATTCTTTCATTGGCATAGGGAGTAACCGAATCGGTAGTTCACAGCCCTCAAAAACAATAATACAGTTATTGAACACACTAGTAACAGTTTCCTGACTATTAGTAGTATCGACTACTAATTCATCATCACGTAACACAAAATTCAAACATGCAGTTTGAGCAAATAATGGGGATACAAACGAAAAGTTTGCACCAGAGTCAAATAACACCTTAGCATGTATTGAATTCAGAAGGAAGGTACCTGTTACTACATCTGGTGATGCCTCTGCCTCGTTCTTTGTCATTTGGAAAGACCGCCCCCGTGCCCCTCCTTTCCCTCCCCTGTTTACCGTAGGTCTTCCCCGAGTACCCGATGCATTACTTCCCATTGTCAGCTGTGGAGTTCGTAACAATGGACAGTTCGGTTGAATATGATCCGGATAATTAAAATTAAAATATCTTTGGTTAGCCGGGCAACTTCTAGACAAATGGCCTGCTTCACCATATTTATAACATTTCCTTGGGTCCATCTTACACTCACCCTGATGAACCTGTCGGCATTGTGTGCAAACTTTCACACCGATCTTCTGATCAGTTCTATTATCATATCTCACAGTTTTCGGCCTCGAAAATTCGATGAAGGCCCTTCCCACTTTCTTTTCTTTATAAATTTTCCTTCTGCCTGCCGATTCTTATTTCGTTCGGTCACTTCAACCACATCAACCATTAACGAAAAGGTATTGGGGTTCATAGCAATAACAAATTCTATGATTGAGGGTTTGAAACCCCAAATGTACCTCTCTATCTTCCTGGGTTCGGATGAAACATAGTGTTCGGCAAATCGAGAGTATTCAATAAATTTCTCAGTATACTCCCGAACTGTTCCATTTTCCTGTTCTAGTTTCAAGAAATCTTCTTCCATTTGTCTTACTGCAGTTTTAGGACAAAACTGATTCTTAAATCGTTCCACAAATTCTGTCCAAGTTCACGTTTGTAAAACATCCGTTTTGGCTGATGATTCAACTTCCCACCAGAATAAAGCATTTGATTTCAAAACTGAAATAACAAATCGAACTTTCTCTAATTTCGGAAACCTAATGGTGTTGAACACAAATTCCATTTCCTTGATCTAGTACATAGCTTTCACTGGATCCCTTTCGCTATAAAATGTTGGTGCCTTGCATGCCAAAAACATTTTTATATCTCCCTCCTTTTTATGAGTAACCGGTACCAAGGGATGAACTTCTACTCTTTCTGTTTCCATCCTAGCTGGTACTCCCATGATGGATGCCAGAGCTTCCCGCAACTTTCTCATTTCCTCTGCCAACATATCCCTGGTTACATATTTCGGGTGTGGCACCGATCTTTCCTGAACATTCTCAGAATGGGATTCTTCATGTTCAGGATGAACTTCCTTCCAACCCCTTCCCTGAGACTAACTTCTTCCTCTGCATCGTTCACTTGGTCTTCCCCGACCTCTATTTTCGGACGTGCTAGTCGAAAGATTAACGGGTGACTCTTCCCTTTCCTCAGACTCTGGGCGAGCCGTTCTTTCAGATGTTCTAGTTTGGCTAGACATCTGCAAAATTTAGTGTTAATAATCATGTATTCACATTCCCGAATATAATGAAGTATTTAGGTTCAGATATGTACCTGTAAATTCATTGTTCTTTCAACCCATCATATTTATTTCCAATGGTGCTAACTATGTCTGGGACCGTTAATATGCAAATAAACAGTTTAAGTCTAGGTATTATGCTGTTAAATACCTATATCCCTTAAACTCAAGCTCTGATACCACTTTCTGTAATGCCCCATTCCATATAACTCATGTAACATATACTTCATACAAAAGAAATACATGTTTATATATCACATAGGTCCCTTAGTACAAGAATCTACCTTTACATAATACAAGGTCCAAAAATTCAAGATATAATTCTTGCACTATTTCATGTTTGGCTAACAAAACTATACATAGCATGGCCAAATCTTCTACCAAATATGCACCTAGGAAAATATCACAATTTTCCTTTCCTTTTACCGTCTGAACCTCCTGTAATACATATTTAAAATCACAAAATGAGGGTTAGACCAAAAAGGTCTAGTGAGTTACCCTATTAATGTCATTGCAGGGTGAAAATCACCAAAATCTTTAAATAAAACAACTTTTTACATATATAACAAATATATGAACAAGTAAGAACATAATACGAATACCTTCTCTTTTCAACAATCTCTGTGTGTGAAAAATTCATCAAATTCCAACAGGTTATACTAATCAATTTATCATAATGCCACATTCAAACCTTTAGATCAAATAAAGTTTATTCAAAGTTACAGGCCAAACCTGTTATCTCCTCTTCTATAACATCCAGACTATGATTTCCAATAAGAACCTTGATTCTAAATCTTTAAATGACAAAGAAATAAAGATTATAAATCATGGTAATCTTAAGGGATAGAGTAGTAAGAGTTATATTTGGAAAATACACATACAAATGCTACCCTTTTATCCAAATGTACACCTCTCCTTGATATGTCACCCTTATCCCATGGTACACCTCTCCTTGATATATCACCCTTATCCAATAGTACACCTCTCCTTGATATGCCACCCTTATTCCCTCATCAAAAGTTTTATAAAACAATTTCATTTAATAGATCGCAGTCGATGGAATTATTATTAGTTCCAAAAATTATTCTTTAACAAAATTTTGACTTCTTTAATAAAAGAATCAAAATAACATGCTTAAACATAATCCAGTCAAATCTTGTTCGGATAACGAATCCGGGCAACTTTCCATATGGTTGTCTGATTTCACACTTTTTTTTATCACAAACCTTGTCCGGTTAACAAATCCAGACAACTCCATACAAGATCATTTGATTTAACCCTTTATATGTTATGTCCGATTTAAAATAAACCAGCCACCATTAAGTCGTATTCCTACTTCTCCGTTTAAAATGTTAAATATAAACTTAACATTCATAACTTGCTCAACACTTGTCCGGTTTAAGGCTAAACCGAATATGCCTTGACCGGTTTAGGGCTTAAATCGCCCAACCCTTGTCCGATTTATGACTTAAACTGCTTATGCCTTGATCGGTTTAGGTCTAATCTGGACAACACTCGCTAAGTGGTACATTTATAAACCGCTCATGCTTTATCCGGTTTAGGTCTAATCCGAACAACATTCATTAAGTTTAAATAAAAAGTTATACAATCAATTTATACAATTGTAAAAAGTTTTCAAAGCAGTTAAGCCACTCACCTTAAAATTCTTTTGAAATGAGTTGAATTTACTTTGCTCCAAAAGAATCCGGTCAAATCTCCTTTCTCTTAAATCGGTTAGAGAGTGTCTCAAAAATAGTAAGAGGTTGCAATGGAGGCCCAACCTCCCTTTTATACATTCCAAATAAGGTAGGGCGGCTACCACAGCCTTCTCTCATGCATGCATTCATACTACTAACAAATAACCACACACACATACACACACACACACACACACATATATATATATATATATATTAGTGGTGTACCCGCACGATGCAGCACGGGTAAATCACAATCCGGAAACATTAGTTTGACCTTGAATCATGAGTTTGTGTGGTTATTTCACAAGTCAACTAATATATAAAGTTGAAGGTTAATACGGTGTATTAGCAAGATCGAGTGGAAAACAATTTGGCCATATGTCGGGTTTCTGATCCCATCTATTCAGAGCTCATTACAAAACTTGAAATTCTTGACTGAATAAGGAAATACAATCGTTTGTAAATAATGTTCATCCGTATATACAAACTGTTGTTTGTTTTCCATAATGCACTCATACGTAAATATTTCCTACAAAAAACGGCGCAATGGTTTTAATAGAAACATATGCTACCAAATGTGTAATAATATAATTGTTGATTATACCTTATTCATCACGTAAAACTTCTTGATAGATGACGTTTGAGGTGTAGACTCCGGCATGATTAAATTTTTTAACAACCTTCACTAACACATTCGTATTGTCCCGTGATATCCCTATGGATAACGCCATGTAAAGTTGCCCGTGTGAGAATCGGTAGATAAACAAATACATTTGGAATTGTTTGGCCTTGAGCTTTATTGGTTCCTGTTTTATGTGATCAATTTGTAGTTGCTGTCATTTACGGCGGATACAATGTTCAAATTATGAAGTGCATTGATATTGATAACTTCATGTTCAAAGGGTTCTTTAGTTGTTGAAGCTGAATTGAAGTTAATATGGATGTTGAAGGTTGCCTTTAAGTCGTGTTGTATGATATTGAGGGATTGAGTAATGCTCACAACAATAAAGAGATGTAACTCCTAATAGCCATCTATACAACTAGTTATTTGAACGACATTAAAACTAATTACAACAAATTATGTAAATCCTAACAACAGACTATGAAACTGCACCTAACTGTTGAAAACTACAGATTCTTAAATCCTAACAGCAGTTTCTAATCAATATATGAAAACTGCACCTTAACTGTTGAAACGGAAAATATGTCGGCTTCAGAGGTCAGGGTTGGTTTCGTTATATGCCCATTGAATTGTATTACTCTTTCATTAAGTGTGTTAGGGAAGTGCACAAATGCTCTTACAGAGAATAGTGCCCATGTACCTGTTAGAGATCTAAGTTGACAAGGCTACTTAAAAATTCATTTGGAGGCCAGTTCTTCTGAATATGAGCAACTTATTTATTTATTACTCATTTTACTATGTCTTTGATTTCTGTAAACATATTCAAAACTTTGGGAAATGCTTGCATTATGTTTGACATAATCCTTAACTGCTTGCACTATTCTATTTGCAGGCACTGCAAGAACATTATTAATTGTAACTGTTGGCCCATTTGGGATTACTAAAATATAGCTGCAGATCATGTAGTTAAAAAATGCAGCTTCTAGTAATTGAAATTAATGTTGCAGCCTCAAAAGTCTATATATTTTAGCCAGGAAAAATAAAAATAAATCCTATAAGTCATGGGTTCGAATCCGTATGGAAATGAAAGAAAGACTGTGTGACATCCGTCATTTTTTGGAGCGTCAGGTTAGCACCTTTAAAGGGGTTTCTATATTTAGAATTATATTTTATTAGGATCCAGCCATGTTGATTAGAAGTCATCTGGCTTAGTTCCCAAATATAGTTCAGAGAACCTTGTTTCGACGGGTAGCTGATAAAGTTAATTTATGTAATGCCAAATATATTAAAAATGTTCCAAATATAATAAAGTTGATATTATAAGTCCAAATTAAAATATAAGTCTCATTTGAATGTCCAAATAATTTCCCCCAAAAATGTGAAACTTTGATTTAATAATGATATTTTTATCAATTTTTGAGAAATTGTCTTTTGTTATAATTTAAATGGGCTTTATTTTTGTTTAATAGAAAAATAAAAAAATTTATTGGGCTTGGGCCTTAAGAGGCCAGCTCATTTCCTTTCTTTAAAACCCACATATAAATACCCCACATTCTTTGAAAACTCTCATTTCAAATCCTCATTTTTGCATAAACCTTTCCTCTCCCTAATATCTTTCTCTCTCTCTAAATCAAACCCTCCAGCCGAGTTCATTTTCAAGCATCTTTAGAAATCTGTCAATCTTGAAGAATATCCAAGATTTCAAGAAAAAAAAGGTATGATACTAGTTATCTTACCTTTATAAAATAACAAAGATTCTCATTTTCTTCTACACCTACTTCTCGTTCTTGTAATTAAAATTTCTGGAGAATTCAAAAGGGGAGATTATACATCAAAGACTTGAAAATGTCTTCAAAAGGGTGATAATCTATGATTCACGATATTCGAACTCTAAGAAAGTAGGAGAAAACCACATTGCATGTGGAATTTAATCATGAAGAGATGTATTTTGAAAATTGACAGATTCTGTTAGCACTTGTGTTAGGTCTGAGAAATCAGTATTAATTGTATTCGTCTTGAAAGTTTATAAATAGTCTATAATTGTAAAAAGTCAGTGTGTTTGACTTTTTTTTAGAGGTTTGACTTTGACTTATCTTTCTTAGGTTGACCATATAAATATGGTTAGTCTTTGTAATTAGAAAAGAAGAGGAGCTCATTTGTAATAAACATACATAATAGAGAGTTTGACTGAGCTTAGAGTTGTTGACTTTTCCTCTCAAGTGTTCTTGAAGTTCTTACATGAATTATCAAGATCTGCCATGATTATTATGATGATATGAAGATTGATCAGTGAAATTGGACTTCACAATTGGTATCAGAGCCGGATGCAAGAAATCAGAGGAAGAATTTGAAAGATAAGTGAATTTTTTCTGGAGTATTTTTTTATGTTCTTGAGTGTTCTTGATTTTTTTTGATTTTTTGATTTAGATCCGATTTGTCATAAAATTGTTGTGTTTTTGTGTTAAAAAAACTGGATCAAAATGCTCGAAATTACATTGTGAATCTTTGTTATTCACAAAGTTTTATGATTTGATCACTGAATTTCAAGATTTAATCGGTTTTAGGGTTTTTAAATTTTTTTCGTGTTCTTGAATTTTTTTTGTAACCAGTGTTTTTGATCCATTTTTTTTAAAATTTTCAGTTTTTTGTGTTTTTAATTGTTTTGATTTGTTTTTAATTTTTTTGTTTGGTTTAGTTTTTGTTAAACAGCCCAATAGTCTAAAGCCCATCCGGTTTAAGGTCCAACTGTTTCTTTCTAATCTTGTTCTTCGCATTAACCATGACTGTATAAGCTTCAATCGTATGTTCATCTTGTTATCTCTTGATCAGATTGTTTACCTGTTGAATCATCGCTTAAGGAGCTATACCGCAGAAGCATCACTCGGATTATTCACTATCGATTTCAAGCGGTGTTCATCTAAACCGCACACCATTTGAGCGGTATTCATCTTCACTCACTTGAGCGGTGAACGAGCAGAGAGGTAAACCGATCAATCTTGATCTGATAGTGTTCGGATTCGTCTAAATAGGTAGGTCTTCCATCTCAGATTGTCTGATATTCATGTATACCGATCAACCCTTGACCGGAGTAGTGAGCGGTTTAGGTTTTGCTTTAAACGGAGTTGATCGGTTTAGGACTTAGAATTTGTGCATCGAAGTATTTTGAGCGGACTTCTAATCCGCTTAATTCCTTTTACCCAGATTCGAATTTGTTCATTATTTCTTGATTCTTTTTGATAAATCACTCAATACTTTGAACATCGTGTCAAGAATCGATTCTATTTTGAATGTTTTCATTGGGATTCTTAATTGTCTGATTTATACCCTTGTTCTGTGTCTGTGTTTCATAGTGTCCGGTGTACATTCAAGCTGTCAGTTTAACATTCAAGTTGTGATAGGTTTATATTCATGTGATGTCCGGTGTGTATTCATAAATTGACAGGTTTACACCTAGTGTTGTCCGGTTTACAATTGTCTTGACAGGTTAAGGTGTATATGCTGTCAGGTTTAGAGACTTATACTTTCAGGTTAAAGATACATGTTGTCTGGTGTTAGTTAGTGAGGAAACAGGTTTAAGACTTTTTATGCTGTCCGGTTTAACTTTTGCATAGACCAGTGTCAATTTCATGCATTGATAGGTTCATAATTGTTTTTAAGCTGTCCGAATTATCATTCAAAGTGTTGTCAGGTTTAACATTCAAGTTACTAGTGAGTTTTATGCCTCAAGCTGTGATTGTTTTAAGTTTCAAGTTGTGAATGATTTAAACTTCAAGTCTTGACAGGTTTAAACATCAAGTGTTGACTGGTTTTCACTTATCGTGTTATTTGTTTAAGCATCAAGTGTTACCTGTGCTATTTGGACTTTTGGCTTGGGTTTAGACATAGACAGCAGGTTTGATTAGATTTCTGTGATTTTGTCACCAATTTGGTTGTTTGTTTTACTGTTCTTGGATTGATGTAGGTTGCTAGTAACATCAAATGAGGCTGAAGAGTTGATATCATTGTGTTTTGTATTTGATTTTAGCAAATTGGTCTTGAGATCATATCACAGTTGTAACAGCAAGAACTACAGCAGTGTGCAGGTTTAACAGCAGGTTTTTAAAACAGGTTGCAAGGTTGATTTGTTCATAGCAGCAGTGCTGTGTTTGTGTTTAGAAATAAGACAGCAGCAGGTCTTAGCAGACAGAACAAGAACAACTTACAGTTTCAAAAGAGTTTAAAAGACTGATTTAATGTGCAGTCTTTGTTTGGTTTAGCAAGATACAGCAAGTTGTGCATTTGAGGATTGGAACAACAGCAATCTGCTTGTGTGGAAATTTTCTTGCCATTTGAAGCTATCTGGTTATTTTGTATAGGTTATTTTGTACTGATTTTTGTACAGGTGACTGTGAGTTTTGTAAACTAGTTTTGAGCAGAATAGTTCAACAGCAGCAATTACACAGTGACCATGTTGCTGTTTTTACTTTGAAGTTCTGAACTGTCTAAAGTGCTGTTTAAGAGCTGGCTGTGTGTAGGACTGTTTATCATACAATTTTGCCTTCAGGATTATGCACAGCAGCAAAACATTAGCAGAAGCAACAAGTGCCTGTGTTGTGTTGGTATAGAGAAGAAACAAAACAGAACAACAACAACAAGCATTAATCATTGCTGTTTGCTAGTATTTTTTTTAAAGGCTGTCATTTTGCTTTGTGTTGTGTTTAGACAGTAACAAGAAACAGCAGCAGCAACAGGCAATGTTTTTAACTTTGTTCATTATACTGAAATAGTAGCAGCAACAAGTTAATTGCTTGACAGATTTTGAATCAAAAAGATTGATTGTCAAAGGTATTTGATTGATTTTGTTTGGAATAGCATATTTAATTCTTAAAATGTTGTTGTGACAGGTACATCAAAGTACATTTTGGAAGGTTTTCAGGCATAGCAAGGATTGGCTTTGTGGAATTAACATCAAGTCACAGTAGCCCAAGTGAAGCAACTGATAAGCGTAGCATACAAGTGGACTTTTGATAGCAATTTCGARAGCAGATAGAATATTCTTTAAAAGATTCATATCTGTATTGTTGATACTGATTCAGTTTGTTTTTGGACTTGGACATTATTCTTTTTGGGCTTCTATTAATTGTGTTTTTGGTTTCTTAGTTTGTTTGTGTTTAGATTTTATTTTGGATCATTGTATATCTGTTTTTATGTGTGTGTTTTCAGTGTTTGTGTTTTTCTATTCTGTTTGAGCTAAACTGTTCATATTTCTTTTATCTGATTTCACTGCATAGATTCTTAACTGATCAATTTTTTTAAAAATGGCAGATATTCTAA